>NW_025230092.1:0-1047 GCF_018294505.1 Triticum aestivum | reverse complement strand
GGGGGGAGGAGCAAGGAGAGTGAGAGAGGGAGCCAGGGGCTGCGTGGCATCGCGGGAGACGTCCAGGGAAGGAGGAGGCAGCCAGGCAGGGAGGAGGTGGCCGGGGCGCGTGGCCCCGCGCCGGGCGCGTGCCCGCGTCCTTCTGGCGAGGGAAGAAGACGACAGGGGGGTAGCGGTGGTGGGCTGGGCCACTGGAGGAGCTGGGCCGGCTGGGCTGAGAGGTGAGCGCCAGGTAAGTCCAGGTGGGCTCTCTCTCTCTCTCTTTTTTTTATTTCTGTTTTCTATTTTTTTAAATTTGTTTTGAATTTGGTTTTGAAACCAATTCAATTTATTTTGCTTTTGACAATATTTTTAGGAGCTAAAAGAATTAAAACAATGCTCCACAAAAATATTTCAGAATTATTGGACCTATATTTATTTAACAGTAGATATAAGTCCAATTCAAATAGCTATTGATTTAATTCAAATACCCAAAATAAATGTTTCTGAGATACCGAAAATATTGGTTTGGATTTTACCTCTTGCCAATATTTCCAGAGGATAACAAGAACATTTTCTTGGACTTATTTGAAGCAATTTTTATCTTGATCATTTTTTTTAAAGGATTCTGAGGCTTTGAAAATTCCTCAATTCAAATTTCATTTGAATTTAACCATGATGCAGCAACCAAGCTAGTCCAAGGCCAGGGTAAAGCTAGGGATGTGACAACGGGGGCCCTGGAGGGTAGCAATGGCACCGGAGCATCGTACCGGGCCCTCCTACATGCGGGGTGGTGTTGTGGCATGTCCAAAGAGGCGGCACGCGTCTCTGGTGCGTGGCCCCCCTCACGGACGGCGCCGTCAGCGGCACCTGGAGGGGGGAAACGGACGCGTCGGTTCTACACGGAGTGGATTTAGCTGTGGGTTTGGCCCGGATGTTGCTCCCGGGTGTCCCTATGGGCCGACCTGACACAACCGGGTGGAGAGGTCCACTGGTCAAATCCCGTCCGTGGGAAGTCAAAGGGCTAGATCTCGTGGTCAACCGCTCCAGGGTTAGGCGGGACGGGGG
>NW_025230091.1:0-16606 GCF_018294505.1 Triticum aestivum | reverse complement strand
GAGCCTAGATGGGACCGCGAAGTCCTCCCGCCATGCTGCAGCATGTCGGTTCCCAATGCCACCGCCACCCGGAGACCGCTGCCGCCCAAAAGGGCCTAGATCTGGGCCTAGCGGGCACCGCCAGCCGAGCTTCGGCACCACCGTGTCACTTCCCAGCCAACGTCCTCGCCCCGCAACTAAGGCACCCGAGGCCCGCTGGAACCACCCTGCTGAGCCAGACCGTCACCGGCTGAGCCACTCCGCCACCAGAAGGAGCCCATCGCCCCTACCGCGTGCCCGAGGAAAGACCAACCCGCCGCCGCTGGCATCGCGCAGGCAAGGCCTCGGCAGACCATGCTGGCGGGGATGGCATGGGAGGAGGATGAGGAGGGGGCTGGAGGAGAAGGATGTTCAACCGATACAAAATGGTAAGAAAATCCTCAAGCAACCAGGTCAAAAGAAAAATAAAACGACATTTGAGCAGAAGACACAAGTGCTGCTAACCCAACACTGACCATGAAAACAGGAGACGCCACACCTAACAAGAGGCACCCAAGACTAATGAACATCAACAGAACCACACCGCCTTGAGAAACCACCGGACACCTAGTATCGAACACACTAATCCATCTCTAGAGGTGGAAGACTCGCCGTGAGACTAACCGTCGCCTCAAGCTGTGGATCGCTGCTCCTCCTTGGAGATAGCAAGAAACGAAAAAGGATACCACAGGAACACGTGTAGAAGATAGAAGATCACCGATATCGCCCCACGTCAGAGTCGAGAGCGCTACATGATATGATAAGGTATGCCCAAAGTTGCTGGTCAGCTACAATAGAACCGGGGCTCCATGTTGTTGTCTTCAAGAGGTTTATGACGCCAAGCGCCACCGTCGTCGAGCAAAAGAAGAAGGACTCAGAACCGCCGCCAGCACCACGACCATGTTGCATCCACTAGAGTTCATCAATGAAATGAGCTGCCTCTTGTTCATAGTTTCCTTTTTCTATGCTGAGGTGGAGACAACACTTCTTCTTGCAGCCGCTGTTAGTGCAGTCTTCAGTAAAGGACAGGCATTGCACACCACTATTTCAGATATAAACTTTTGATTAACTTCTCCAACAATTAATCGTTTAAAAACATTTAATAGTTGATATATCACTTTCAAGAGCCAGTTAAGAACACAAAACCAGTCTTTAGACAGCATATGCACTTTATTAGTAAAAAAAGAAAACTAGCAAAACCATAGAGCAACCATTATGCGAATGGGGCAAATAAAAGTACTTAAATAAAATCATTTTTCTTAGCACATGCATCCAAAGTTGTCGAACAAATACAATGTAAAGTCGAGATTGGAAAGGGAAATGAAAACGAATGAATCAAAAAGTACTACTGAATGTTGGAACCCAATCCGCCAAATTCATCTCATAGCCGATATTCTCGTCAATGTACGGGATATCGCGATCCCAGAACCACCTCACAATCTTCATAGACCGCAGGTCAAGCCAGAAAAAACCCCAGTATGAATTGATGAGCACGGTGCCGCTCTTGTCACCAAACCACAGTACATTAAGGCCCCGTCCCGTCGACGGCGGCCTGCTTCCGCCCGCCTTGTCGATGAACCGCAACATTGCCTGCGTCTCAATCACCACCTGTGGTCGTTCTTGCCACTTGGCCGTTTGCTTCGACTGCGCCCAAGCAAATATCTTGTCGCCATCCGTGGTGAGCACAATGGGGCTCCCGCCCGCCACCGGCGTCGCCAAGAGTCGGTGGTGTGACCAGTCCCGGGGGAAGCATTCAGGGAGCTTCGTCGCTGACACGTGTGTTGTTTTGACAAGGAGCTTGAGGACATAGGCCCCGGTGTTGGTCCTGCACAACCAGTGCATAGCACCACCGACGATTAGGGTCCTGCCGAGGCCTCCTTCCAAGCGGCTGCCCTGCAGGTTGTGAGCCCGGATATCGGTGTAGTGGCCCCACGTGCCGTGCTCCGACGAGAAAGTTTGGAGCTGCAGGTTGCGGCGGTGCTGTGACACGTCTAGATATGCCATGACCACTTGAAAATGCCAGCCAACGGCGATGGCACCATCATCGTTATCGCCCCCGACGACCAAGACATAACTTATCTCCCTAGCCGGCACGCTGCTCACACTCACAGTCACAGGGAAGGCAGGTTCAGGTGGCAGGGTCTGGCTGGTGGCAGTGACCTGGTTGCAAACGCGGAGCTCTCCGTCAACGCGGAGGAGGACGAGTCCATCGCGCGACGCGAGGGGGACGCTGCTGATGGTGGTGGCCCTGTGCATTGTGGTGTCGTCCGCAGCGGCGGTGTCCACCAGGAACAACTCCTTCCGATGGTGCCTGTCGTCGTACTGGTGCCCGCGGATCAGATGGCCGCGCAGGAGGGGGAGCACGAAGCGGTCGCCATGCCGGAGGCGGAGGCGGCCACGGAGGCGGATGTATTCCTTGACGCGGCAACGCATGTCGACACACGTCGCGGCGCAGCGCACAAGGGTGGCCGGGTCGCTGCGTGCCGCGATGTCCACCAGCACGTCCAACGGCAGCGAGGCTGTGGTCTGCCTCCGCCCTCTTGCAGTTGCAGTTGCAGGTTGCGTCCGCGATCTGGCGGCCATTGTCGATGGTGGCTCTACGAGGGAGTTGAGTCCGGCGTCAAAAAGTTCCGATCCGTCCCGATCGAGGTTGTAAAATTTGCCTACGAGACGACAAGTAAATATAGCCCTGCCGTTCCGTCTCTCCGTCTTATTTGTTTTCCAGTCCGATGCCAATGAAGCTGCTGCTTGTGCTTGCAATGTTAGATGGGCTTTCTTGTGTAAAGTCCTGCTACTTATATACCAATCAGTTTTTGTCCGGCTGCACGTACGCCGACACGATTTTTGTTTCGTTCGTGTCAAGGTCAAACACGACTACAAACTTTACTCTCCCCACCGCTACGTACGGTGGCCGGAGAGAAAGGAATCGTAACTAGTATTAAACCCTAGTTAGGTCTGCTACTTTCTGCGACAGTGGAGATTAGCTAGAGGAGATCGACAGATGATGGATCCTGATGAGATTGTGGGGGTAGCAAGAGGCGGCGAGATTCCGTGACGGTGGTGTCGGGTGCCATATCCAGGGTGCTCGGCGATGACAACCTCCTCGGCAAGATCCTCCTCCGCATCGACTTTCTCACCACCCTCGTCCATGCCGCCACGGTCTGCAGGCGATGGCTCCACCAAGCCACCGAGCTTCCGCAAGCTCCACCCGACGTGCCTCCTCGGTTTCTACTTAAGCAATAGTTGGAGGGGATTTTAATTTAGTCAGGAATACCAGTGAGAAGAATACTGGCTCCATTAATCAACACAGGGCTGGCCTGTTCAATGATTGGATCAACAAGTTTGGCCTCATTGAAATTAAAAATGCTGGTAGAAGGTATACTTGGGCTAATAACCAAGACAACCTTATCATGGCCACTCTAGATAGGGTTTTTATTTCTGTTGATTGGGAGGGCCTTTTTCCTGGGGCTTCCATTAAAGCTCTCCCCAGATTGGGCAGTGACCACACACCCCTGGTGCTGAACACTTCCACTGGACCTCCCTCTTTCTCTACTAAGTTTTTTAGGTTTGAAAAATGGTGGCTAGAAATTCCTGGCTTTGATGAGGTTATTCACAAAGCCTGGAATACTAAATGCAATTCCACCAAGGCCATTGATATTTGGCAGTTTAAAATCAGAACCACCAGGAAAGCTGCTAAAGGATGGTGTGCTAATTATGAAGCAGACCAGAATAGGACTAAGCAAGCTATGGTGGCTGAGTATAATTGCTTAGATGTTTTAGCTGAGTCTCAACCTTTATCCCCTAACTCTAAAAAAAGAATGAAAACCATTGCAGGTGATCTAAATGAAATATGGAGGAAAGAGGAGATCAAGGCTAGACAGAGATCCAGGGAGAAGGAGATACTGGAGGGAAAGCTAAACACTGGATACTTCAGAGCAGTAGCCAATCAAAAAAGGAGAAGGAAACAGATTGTTGTACTAGAAACTCCCTCAGGACATGTGGAAGACACTAAAGGTATTTTGTAGATAGCTGTTGATTATTATAAAAAGTTGTTTGGTTTTGTTCCAATATTGATATTGATCTCAAAGATGATTTTTGGGATCAGGATAGTTTACTTTCTACAGGGCATTTTAAGTTACTGGAAAAGCCTTTCTCCGAGGAGGAAATCAAGGCTGCTCTATTTGGCTCTTATGCTAAAGGAGCTCCAGGCCCTGATGGCTTTCCATTTCTTTTTTACCAGAAATATTGGGATTTAATTAAGCATGATCTTTTTGCTCTTTTTAGAGATTGGGAGGCTGGTAATCTAGATCTATATAGACTCAACTTCTCCCTTTTGACCTTGGTCCCCAAAGAACCTAATGCAGTTAAGCTAGATAGGTTTAGGCCTCTAGCCATGATCAAATTGCAGTTTTAAAATCTTTGCTAGATGTGCTACAAACAGGTTTGGCCCTGTTTGTAATGTTCTTATTTCTCCTAATCAGACTGCTTTCCTCAAAGGGAGATTTATTCTGGAAAGCATTGTAGCTGCTCATGAGGTGGTACATGTAGTGGCCTCCAATAAAATGTCTGGTTTCTGTTTTAAATTAGATTATGAAAAAGCTTATGATATGATTAGTAGAGAGTTTCTCTTGAAAATGCTGAGGCAGAGAAGCTTTGGTCCTATTTGGATGTATAAGCTGGAATCTTTGCTCTGCAATGGATCTGTGGGTGTCAGAATTAATGACACCAACAGTGACTATTTTGTAGCTGGCAAGGGAGCTAGACAAGGTGATCCTGTCTCTCCTCTATTGTTTAACTTAGTGGCTGATGTGTTTACTAGGATTTTGATTAAAGCTGCAAAGGCAAACTTAATTGCTGGTGTTTTCCCCCTTCTAATCCTGCTGGTGTCATTAGCATGCAATATGCTGATGACACTTTGCTTTTCTTAGATAATAATCTTGACCATGCCAAAAACCTCAAATGGCTTTTGTCCTGCTTTGAGCAGATCTCTGGCATGAGAATCAATTTTCATAAGTGTGACCTGGTCCCTATCAATATAGATAGAGATGAGGCTCTTATTTTTGCTCAAACCTTGGGGTGCAAATTAAGTGCTTTCCCTATTAAGTACTTAGGGGCCCCTTTGCATTTTAGTAAAATTAGGAAGGAAGATCTCCAACCCACTATTGATAAGATTATCAAGAAAGCTGCTGGGTGGAGGGGGAGACTTCTTTCTTTTGGCAAAAGACTTATTTTAGTCCAAGCCTGCTTAGCTAGTATTCCTTCTTACCTCATGGGTTTCATTAAATTTCCTAAGTGGGCCATTAAACTCTTAAATTCCCAACTAGCTCATTGCTTTTGGGATGATTATGAGCGTCACCACAAATATCACCTGACTGCCTGGAAGTCTATTACCATGAGAAAAGAATTTGGGGGTTTTGGGATTACTGACATTGGGGACATGAATTTGGCTTTATTAGCCTCTTGGGTCAGCAGATATTATAACTCAGAGGGTAAAATCTGGAAAAATATATTGATTCCAAATATAAACCTCAAAGTAATCTATTTGCTTGCCCAAATACTGGAGCATCTCCTTTTTGGAAAGGGGTGCTCTGGGCAGCTCAAGCTGCCAAAGTTGGCTTTTCTTGGAAAATTGGTAATGGCAAAAGGATCAGATTCTGGGAGGACCATTGGTTTGGAAATGCCACCTTGGCTACCCAGTATTGGGACCTATATGTTCTTGCTAATGAGCATAATGCCACCATTGATAAAATTTGGGATGGTAGTAACCTTAAAATTACTTTCCGGAGATGTTTCACTCAGGAGATTATGTCTCTGTGGTTTGAGCTCTTGGAAATAGCCAGTTCTATTCATCTCACTGTAGAGGATGACTCCCCTGTATGGAATATGAATTCCAAAGGGGTATACTCTGTTAAATCCTTTTATAAGTTCATAAATTTCAGAGGTGTGTTGCTTAGTAGTTCCCCTGCCATTTGGAAGATCAAAATTCCTCCTAGAATTCAGATCTTTCTCTGGCTCTTGACTAATAACAAGTTGTTAACCAGAGATAATTTGTCCAAAAGGCAGGAGGTAGGCGATTTCACCTGTGTTTTTTGCACTGAATAAGAAACTTGTTCTCATTTATTTAGTACCTATGTCGTTGCTACTGAATTCTAGAAAGCCTTATGTATCCTAACTGGGATTGATGAAGACATCAATATAATGTCCATCTCCCAGTACTGGATCGGAGGAGATAGCTTTGTTGTAACTAATATTGTCCATGCAGCTGGACTTTGGGCTATCTGGAAAACTCGCAATGACATGGTTTTCAACAATGTTGTTTGGTCTGGATTACAGGCTATCTGGCGAAAAACTGTGTCAAATCTGGCTACATGGGAGTGCCTGTCCTCGGGGTGTGCCAGGGACAGGGTGGTGTGGGCTGCGAAAGAACTGGAGATGAAAGCGAGAAGCCCACCTCTGCTAATGTGGCCAGATCCTGGATGAGGCGTGGAGATACATTTTGAAGCCATTTCCTCTTAAGGCTGCTGCTGTCTCTTAGAGGGATCGCTCGGTGTTTCTCTTGTCGCTGTCTAGGCTATGGCGTTTTGTCCGAGCGTTCTTTATTTTCTGTTTTAGTTCAAACTTTTAGTCTGGTAGCTTTTTCTGCTTCCTCTGCGGCAGCCTTCCTGCTGTCCGCCGTTTGCCTAAATTGTAAGACGATCCTGTAACTGTTGTTTCGTTTCTTCAAGAAATGGAACAGGGGCGCGGCCCTTTTCCTCTAAATTTTTTTTTTGCAGTGCATAGGCCATTATTGTGCGTCCAGAGCAGCATGACCATCTTCCCACCACTCCCATGCCACCAACTCTGGCGTAGCCGCAGCTTCGTTGCTGAACTCGTCTTTAGAGAAAAAAGCGACAACTTGTGCTACTTATGGATGGAGTCTACCCACGAGAAAGCCACGGTGCGCGTACACATGTTACAAGATGGTGTGTGGTGCATGCATACCTCGGGCACGACAGAGGTCCATGGTATACCACGGAACACGAAACTTGTGTTGGTCGACAATAAAGTATATACGTGTTCTGGAAGCTACATTCTTGCCTTTGATTTGAAGACCGCAAATTTCTCAAAAATTCAGTACCCATTAGGGGTGGGATTTCATGAGATGATCATGTTGTCATGGGCTGATGGTGGTGATGATGATGATGATTCTGGTGTATATCTCATTCATGCTGAGGAGCTTCAACTTGACATCTGGCTCCACAAGGGGCATAATTGGCTGCTGGTGGACACCATTTGTTTGCATGAGATGTATGCCGATTCGAGGATGCTACATCACATCCTTGCGTTCGCGCATAACACTGATGTGAAGATAATCCAAGTTGGAGCCAACGCTGAGTTTGTGTTCTTGCAGATGGGAGAATCCGTACTATACATGGATATTAAGGCCAGGACGTTGCACAAAGCATATGAGATGACGACGAAAGAGCAAGACATTGGGCATTATATTCATCCTTTTAGAATGATCTGGCCACCCACATTCCCTGCGCTCAAGGATGATCCGACAAGGTTTGACTTTTGTCCTCCGGATGATATGTTTTTTACTATCATTTGTTTCTGTGTGGTCATAATAGAAGTTGTTTAGGTGAGTTACCATAGAGGATAAATATTCTTGTACCAGTTATGTGGGCCTTAACAGACAATACTCGGAAAGCAGATTTTGAACATATGATTCAAGCTATAGGCCTTCCATGATTTGTAGACATGGGGTCATATAAGAACATAAATAAATGAGGAACAGCACAATAGAAAAGAAGAAAAGAAAATTTAGTTTCATAGTGATGCTCGTAATAGAATGAATTTTGCGAGCGCTGCTCCTGCAGATTTCAATTATGAATCACAATAGTCACACCGGCATCCGTGTGGGCTAGTCACAATAGATCGTGCCATGCTCAATTATCTCCATGCTGACGTTCGCTCTGTTTTGCATGCAACAGATACACCGTGTGAAGATCGCAAAGATCATGAGACGTGTTTCTTTTCCCATAAAAGCTTTTGGAGTCAATGACAAGTTGATTGGGCAACAGTTTTAGATGCTAATGCTATACGTGTGTAACTGGATCAGGTGCTCCACTTGCGATTGCAAAGATCATGAGACGTGTTTCCTAGAAAAGGTTTTATGTTTGCAAAGACCTGTGTTGCAACTCAGCTGGTCCACTGCCTGGCATCTATTTATGTTAATACTCTGTTCAACAATGTGCAGTTTTTTTTTAAACACGGTACAATCGAAGTCACTCACATATACTCACCCCTATGAATGAAGGCAACCCTACCCCTATGAGCACCTTCAAAAAACTGAGCCGACACATCATCTTGAGATTAGCGAAGTAGCCATAGACGCCTTCATCATAGTCGACTTCTCCTCCCACTGAACACACATCATCGGAAATCATGAAATAAATTCAGAAAAATGCGAGCACCAATATCAAGTCTAGAACTTGAACTCTGATGGGCTAGAGATACTATTGTCCCAATCTAAGGTCACGATATTTCTACATACAACAAAAGAAACAGGAAAATACACTTTCGTTATGATAATTACGTCAGCAGCACCCAAATTGCTTTGCTCAGCGGCCTTTGTCATTGTATGATATGTACATCAGAATATATTTCTTGCTCATTTATTTATTTCTTGTCATTCTTATGACAGAATACGTTTTTAAATTTCTTTTCACAGAATAAAATAACACGAATAAAGTCTTAATAACTTTGTTGTCTCCATCAACCAAATCATATATTCTAAGACTACAGAGAGTTTCAAAATCGCAAAATGGCAAATCATACTCTCTCTGCGCATTTACTGTGTCATATTTGGTAATTTGGACAGGAGAGAACAAGTACCAGCATATATATAGCTAGCTCCATTCAGTATATATATAGCTAGCTCCATCCAGTAGGAAAATGACAAGAAATAAATAAATATTACAGTTTTGCTAAAGCACATCTAGATGTGCCCTCAGTATTGCACATCTAAGTCCCATGTCCTTGATTTTACGCGGAGATTTGTGCAAACATTTTCTTTTCTCTTTTTTCTTTTTCTTCCTAGTTTGATTGAGTTGTTAGAGTTTGAGTAGTAGTTGTAATCTCAACTATCTCTTTCTTCCTCTCCCGATTCTATTCCTTCTTGTAATCAAACAGGATTCCTAATCCTTCTCTTGTACCTCAGGGCAAGGTGTTTTGCCAACATATAAATAAACAGTCGCGGCTCTCCTCCAGGAGAATAGGAACGCTTCCATCAAATCTAATATGGTATCAGAGCCAAGAGGTCTTGAGTTTAAGACCATGCCAACACAGTATTAAATAAAAATGATTATGCGGCCTACATTGATCCCACGTCTAAGGACTAAAATAGCCTAGACGTGAGGGGGAGTGTTGAAATATATTGCCCACCTCCCTCCATTAGTTCGGACTTTTGGATGAGTTGGCTGGAGCATGAATTGATATGGTATACAGAGCCTAGTCTCTTCCCACGTCTATCGATCCCCTCGAAACAGAAACCCAAAAACACCCAGCTATCGTCAGAAACCCAATCGCCATGGCCGGTTCCAGCGTCGTCGCCCTCAACCTCGGAGCTCCGCCAACAGAGAACTCACGAAGGGAAATTTCCTTCTCTGGAAAGCGCAGGTAATGCCGACGCTGCGAGGCGCACAAGTAACCAGCCTCCTCGATGGCTCAGATGCCGCACCGCCAAGAACGGTGGAGGTCGCGAAGGCAGAAAAGACCACGGCCATTGAGCCAAATCCTCTATATGGACCGTGGCTGGCGAAAGATCAACAGGTTATGAGCTACCTGTCGAACTCGCTCACCCCTGAAATCCTGGTGCAGTTCATTGGTAAGGAGAGTACTTATGATCTATGGATTGCTCTTACCACATTGTTTGCTGCGCAGTCCCAATCTAGGATAACAAACCTAAGAATTGCCATCTCCAACACCAAGAAGGGCAATATGTCAAGCAACTCCTTCATTGCCAAGATGAAGAGTCTCGGAGATGAGCTTGCAGCCGCCAGTCGTCCAGTGACCGATGGCGAGATGGTCGACTATATCCTTGCCGGTCTTGATTGGGACTACGATCCCATAGTTGTAGCAGTCGGCGCAATCAAGAACTCAATCACCGTTGATGATCTTTTCTCACAGATCTCAGCCTTCGACCAGAGGATGGAGATGTTGGGCGACGGGCCTTCATGCTATCGTTCATCGGCAAACGCCATATACAGAGGCCATGGACAGTACCGCAATAGAGGAAGTCGCGAGCGAGGGAACAGAGGGCGCGGCCGTGGAAATCGTGCCCCTTCTTCTTCTGCTCGCGGCGGTGGAGGCGGCAACTATCATCAACGTCAGCAACAACCTCCACAACAACAGTAGCAACAACATGAAGGGGACTATCCAGAGTGCCAGATTTGCTATATGTTTCATCCCGGAGGTGCAAGGGCCTGCTGGCATCGGTATGATGATGACCATGAAGAGAAGAAGAAGAAGGCCAACCTCGTCACTAACTCATACAGGATTGATACAAATTGGTATGCAGATTCCGGAGTTACCGAGCACATAACGGGAGAACTCGACAAATTGACAATGCAAGAAAGCTACCACAGAGGTGACCAAATTCACACAACAAGTGGATCGGGTATGGAAATTTCTCACATTGGTAACTCAATTGTTAAAACCCCCAAGAAAAATTTGCATCTTAATAATGTCTTACACGTCCCTCATGCATCTTGTCCCAGTTCATTGATTTACTCTTGATAACCAAGTTCTCATAATATTCTATCCTTATTCTTTTGTGGTTAAGGACTTGGCAACGAGGAGAGTCATTCTTAGAGGAAAGTCCCAGGGAGGCCTCTACCCACTCATACATCCGTTTCGTCATCATGGTCCAATAAACAAGCATGGGGTGTTACCAAACCGTCTTCAGCAAAGTGGCATCGCCGCTTGGGTCATCCCTCTTCAACTATCGTTCAGCATGTTCTTAGTAGAAATAATCTTCCTTATGAGTCTAGTGTTGAGTTAGTTTGTGATGCGTGTCAAGAAGCTAAGAGTCATCAGTTACCATATCCTATCTCTACTAGTGTATCTACTGCTCCTTTGCAACTTATTTTTTCAGATGTGTGGGGACCAGCCCCTACATCAGTTGGTAGATTCTCATACTATGTAAGCTTTATTGATGATTATAGTAAATTTACTTGGATTTATTTGCTAAAGAAAAGATCTGATGTATTCCAAGTCTTTTCCAATTTCCAAAATCTTGTTGAACGTCAGTTAAACTCCAAAATCCTTGCTATGCAAACGGATTGGGGTGGTGAGTATGAAAAACTCAATTTCCTTTTTAAAAAAATTGGAATTTCACATCATGTCTGCTGTCCACATGCTCACCAACAAAATGGTTTTGCTGAACGAAAACACCGTCATGTTGTTGGAGTAGGACTTGCATTATTAGCCCATGCATCTATGCCTCTTAAATTTTGGGATGAAGCCTTTCTTACTGCCACATATCTTATCAATATTCGTCCTAGCAAAGTCATTAAATGAGAGAATCCTATCACACGCCTTTTTGGTATCACTCCCGGTTACACATCTCTTCGTATTTTTGATTGTGCTTATTGGCCAAATCTTAGACCCTATAATACATGCAAACTTGCGTTTCGTTCAAAAAATGTGTCTTTTTAGGATACAGTCCCATGCACAAAGGGGTTAAGTGTCTTGATGTCTCTACTGGTAGGGTTTATATCTCGAGAGATGTCATCTTTGATAAATCTGTTTTCCCTTCGAATAACTTCATCCAAATGCCGGTGCTCTCCTTCGAAAATAAATATTGCTTCTACCAGATTTTGATCAAGGGGGCGATAACAATTGTGCTAACCAAACTGATGAAAATACTCCTGCCTCTACTTCTGCTGTTATGCATGTGCAGGTACCTGAAGAAAATTTGGTTCAACATGATCAAAATCATGAAAATCAGGCGTTATTTCATGTGAATAGGGAAGAAGAGTCTGGCGCAGTCAACGAGGTTGATTCGGCGGCACCTGCTACACCCGTGCGCCTAGCGCCTCGGATCACTCGCGCGGATCCGCCTCAGATTGGTCGCCCAATGGCAGCAGCGGTCGGGCCGACCAGGTGACAGCGACGGGCCCGATAGCGATCGAGCGCGGCCATTCCGCGGGCGGTACCCAGGCCACGTGCGTGCAGACAATGATGGGACCGAGGCGATGCAGTGTGATGCCGTGTGCGCGACGAGCAGCGGCGGTCGCGGAGGCAAGGCGGACGCGGAGGCGGCGCGCGGTGAGCGTCTGGTGCCGTCGGGCTCGTCGGGCGCGTCGGGTGTGCGCGGGACGTGCGGGACGCACAGGGACGCCACGCGTGTGTCGCCGGCGGAGAAGGAGCTCGGCATATGTCGCAGGGGTCATGACGGAGCACGGTGCGACCAGCGTCCATGCGCCGGGTCGGGTCCGTGGGCTGGGTCACAGCCGTGACGACGACAATGACAGGAGCTGCAGCAACTCCGGTGACAGCAGGCACACAACATGTCGCAGCGGGCGCAAAGATCCGTGATGACGGCGAGCCGGCTGCACATCACAGCGTCGGGTGGAGGCGCTGCACGGCCATGGCGGAGGCTGCGGCGGCTCAGTGCGACGGCCATGCAGCGACGACCGATGACGAGCCGTATCAAGACTACGGGGGAAATTGTTAGCCATAGTCTTGATCTTGCATCGGTTAGGGGTTGTTAGTTGCACGCGTTGTGTTTGTTAGCAGCTAGCTGCATGCATGGAAGGAGACCGTGTGGCCGTTCTGTAAGGTGAGCATAGCCTGCATGCAAGGAGAGCTGGATAAGGACGCGAGCATGTATGTAGTGGCTTGGTCATAGGTAGTTGCCATGGCATTTGGATAATGGAGATAGATTAGTTAGTCAGTTAGTGCATGTAGCTGGGGTAATGAGTCATGCGTTGGCCAAGCGCAGCGGAAGCGTGGTGTTAGTTGCCGGGCTAGGCTGTGTGTGAGACCCTTGTACTTGGCTATTTAAAGTGAATGGAAAAAAGGGAGAAAATGAGGGCTGGAGAAACAATGTAGCCATGGTGTGATCACCAAGGGAGCCTCTTGGCAAAGCTTGTGTGTTCTTTCTTGGTGCATGTGTGTGTGTGGAGTTTCTTCTTGTGTGAGGCAAGAGGTAGAAAAAGAGCGGCGTCGTGCGAGGCGGCGCCAACAATTGGTATTAGAGCGACCAGGTTCGAGGGGCGGACATGGAGGCATTGGCTGCAGTGCGCGGCGGACATGGAGGCATTGGCTGCGGTGCGCGGCGAGTCCGCGGCGATGCAGTGTGATGCCGTGCGCGCGACGAGCAGCGGCTGTCGCGGAGGCAAGGCGGACGCGGAGGCGGCGCGCGGTGAGCGTCTGGTGCGGTTGGGCTCGTCGGGCACGTCGGGTGCGCGCGGGACGTGCGGCACGCATAGGGACGCCAGGCGTGTGTCGCCGGCGGAGAAGCAACTCGGCATATGTCTCAGGGGTCATGACGGAGCACGATGCGACCAGCGTCGATGCGCCGGGTCAGGTCCACGGGCTGGGTCACAGCCGTGACGACGACAATGACAGGAGCTGCAGCAACTCCGGTGACAGCAGGCACACAACATGTCATGGCGGGTGCGAAGATCCGTGATGACGGCGAGCCGGCGGCACATCATAGCGTCGGGTGGAGACGCTGCACGGCCATGGCGGAGGCTGCGGCGGCTCGGTGCGACGGCCATGCAGCGAAGACCGATGACGAGCCGTATCAAGACTACGGGGGAAATTGTTAGCCGTAGTCTTGATCTTGCATCGATTAGGGGTTGTTAGTTGCACGCGTTGTGTTTGTTAGCAGCTAGCTGCATGCATGGAAGGAGACCGTGTGGCCGTTCCGTAAGGTGAGCATGGCCTGCATGCAAGGAGAGCTGGATAAGGACGCGAGCATGTATGTAGTGGCTTGGTCATAGGTAGTTTCCATGGCATTTGGATAATGGAGATAGATTAGTTAGTCAGTTAGTGCATGTAGTTGGGGTAATGAGTCAAGTGTTGGCCGAGCGCAGCGGAAGCGTGGTGTTAGTTGCCGGGCTAGGCTGTGTGTGAGACCCTTGTACTTGGCTATTTAAAGTGAATGGAAAAAAGGGAGGAAATGAGGGCTGGAGAAACAATGTAGCCATGATGTGATCATCAAGGGAGCCTCTTGGCAAAGCTTGTGTGTTCTTTCTTGGTGCATGTGTGTGTGGGGGTGTGTGGAGTTTCTTCTTGTGTGAGGCAAGAGGTAGAAGAAGAGCGGCGTCGCGCGAGGCGGCGCCAACATACTGTTGAATACTGCTCTTGCACATCATCATCAACAACGTCTCTTCTGCATCAGGTAACGAACAGTATGTCCATCGTGATTTGTTCATCTCTCTATCTGTAGTTGCTATTACATGTGTGATATTGTTGTGCATGTTTTCCTGTTCATCTACTATGCTAGATTGTTCCATGCTATTTTCTGTTCTAATTATGAATATGCCTAATATCCCAACAGCACCTGTGAGGACATTGCCAAGTATATTTCCCATGGAATTCGGCGAAGTTGTGACTTTGTTGAGTTTCCTGTTGTTGTCGCCGAGTTCCTTCTTCCGGGCACTGGGCTAATGATGATGTTTGCCGAGTTGCACAGCGCCGCGGAGTTCATTTATCGGTGTACTCAACAGAAGTCTTCTCGAGCTCCCAATAAAAGAAACCCGGTAAACACATTGGGAACTCGGCATAAGCGGCGATTTCAGTAGTGGTATATTATCCGTATAGAAATTTCTACAATGCAGATAATACTTTACTTTGTCTCAATATGTGATACGTAAATTGCCGCAAAAATAATATCTGATACATAAAAATGTAATAATATCTGATACGTAAATACGTATTCTACACTGTATAAGAAAGCCAGAGGAGGACGAGGGGAAGACGACGCTCACGTACAAGTTGTGGCCTCTACAGCTGCAGCTGGCTCACGTCCCCGGAACGCATACGAACCCGATTTGCATTAGAGTTTAGAGACGAACTATCATTGAGATGCTTTATTAATATAACCGAAAGAAAAGAAAAAACAGTCGTCTATTGGCTACACACGCACTCACCGACACACGTTGCTCTGTCCGAGGCAACTCACGGCGGCAAGCAGAGGGGAGGCGAATCCATGGTCTCGCTATTATAGTTTGGAGAGAAGAGTTTGCCCTAGCCACCTAGGGTTAGGGAAGATAATAACTGACTAAGTACAATCGCAGATGGTCATTTACAAACAATGGTCTTGAATTTTTTAAATTTAAATTTACTTTCTTGGGAGTGGTATTTGCTTTCATGCAAATATTGTAATGATTGCTTTCGTGTCTGCGTGGATTAAAAAGAAATTTGCTTCCATAGTGAAAGAAAAGTTTGTCGTTCCCTCAAAAAAAGAAATGTTTGCCTCAATTTAATACACTACTACATTTTTTAATAAGAAATACAATAGAAAACACATCTTACACATAATCAGATAATTCCATCAGCGAAACTATTGCCTCATACCTACAATTTTCACGAACTGCAACTGAGCCTGGCTTAGATGGTTAGGTTCCTTATGGTGAATCCAACCCACTAGGGATAGTCCTATACTTAGCACCGATGATTGATTTCAGGCTTTCCGACGTTGTTCTTCTGGTGGGAGAAGACGTCCCCATCGACTATGTGCCGTCTTTGCTGACTTCGTGAATCTGAAGACGTGATGTCGGCTCTGTATATCAGAGATACTGATAGGAGTAGGGTGTGCCTACATGTGTTCATAAGAGTGAGTATATGTGGGCATCTACTATTCTACTATGTTAAACAACCTTGATACACTTAATTTTATTTGCGTAGAGCACTTAACTATTTCCTATGTCATGATTATACACTCTTCATCCGATTTGGTGATGTGCATCTAAATAAATAAATTTTGTCAAAATAAATTTTGTCAGACTCCACGGGACCACAACCGCCTCCATGGAATAAAAAAGGGCACTAGGGTTTCCTTTAAGGGCTCCGTTGGTGTTGGTTCCGGTTGGAAATATGCCCTAGAGGCAATAATATATTATTATATTTTTTTATATTCACAATTAAGAGTTTATAGTCTATGCTATAACTGTTATAATCCTGAAATATGCGATTCAGTGGAAAATTCGTATGCACGTGTGAAATGATAAACGGTAAAATAAGGTTTCTAGTCTCGCCTCTAAGACTAGCTCAAATGTTGTTGGTGATCATTTTTTCTGCATTTTAGGATATCTTTAAGTGTAATGATAGTTCTAAAACAACATTGAGAGTACGACGATAGAAGAACTATTATATTAAATGGTCCCAAACTTAAATGATATACTTTGAAATTATATTGTTAGAAATCAATTGTTATAACACGGAGTGTTAACTCGTGTGATTTAGTTTCTTAAACCATGAGAGTATCATAGCGATAACTTATATGTTCAAACGTCGTCTGTAACATGGTGATTATAACGATAACTTATAGGTTCATCAGGAAGTTCGGCAAGGGACTAGATACCTCTAGAAT
>NW_025230090.1:15100-16609 GCF_018294505.1 Triticum aestivum | reverse complement strand
GGGTTTCATACGGAAACTCGTCTGTTACAAAGGGATTTCATTTTTTTGAACTTATTTGAACTCCATAGTTTTTCTGTGTTCAAAATGAACCATTCAAAGCCACATCATCAATTTACAACCCTTTCTGACTACATTTGTTATTTTTCATGCATTTACTGATTATTTTGAGCTATATGACCATGAAATTGAAAAGCATTTGAAATGAACTCTTAAAAGGTTCCAAGTTGGCATGGTATCATCATTTCACCCACATAGCATGTGCGAGAAAGTAGAGAGGGTTACGGCAAAAACTGGATGCGCTTCGTGTACAAAATGGACAATCTCTTTCGAAGTATCAGGGTTTCATACGGAAACTCGTCTGTTACAAAGGGATTTCATTTTCTTGAACTTATTTGAACTCCATAGTTATGTTGTGTTCAAAATGCACCATTCAAAGCCACATCATCAATTTGCAACTCTTTCTCACTACATTTGTTATTTTTCATGCATTTACTGATTATTTCTAGCTATAAGACTATGAAATTGAAAAGCATTTAAAATGAACTCTGAAAAGGTTCCAAGTTGACATGGTATCATCATTTCATCCACATAGCATGTGCGAGAACGTAGAGAGGGTTATGGCAAAAACTGGATGCACTTCGTGTACAAAACGGACAATCTCTTTCGAAGTATCAGGGTTTCATACGGAAACTCGTCTGTTACAAAGGGATTTCATTTTTTTGAACTTATTTGAACTCCATAGTTTTTCTGTGTTCAAAATGAACCATTGAAAGCCACATCATCAATCTACAACCCTTTCTGACTACATTTGTTATTTTTCATGCATTTACTTATTATTTTGAGCTATGAGACCATGAAATTGAAATGCATTTGAAATTAACTCTGAAAGGTTCCAAGTTGGCATGGTATCATCATTTCACCCACATAGCATGTGCGAGAAAGTAAGAGGGTTACGGCAAAAACTGGATGCACTACGTGTACAAAACGGACAATCTCTTTCGAAGTATCAGGGTTTCATACAGAAACTCGTCTGTTATAAAGGGATTTCATTTTTTGAACTTATTTGAACTCCATATATTTTCTGTGTTCAAAATGCACCATTCAAAACCACATCATCAATTTACAACCCTTTCTGACTTCATTTGTTATTTTTCATGCATTTACTGATTATTTTGAGCTATAAGACAATGAAATTGAAAAGCATTTAAAATGAACTCTGAAAAGGTTCCAAGTTTGCATGGTATCATCATTTCACCCACATAGAATGTGCAAGAACATAGAGAGGGTTACGGCAAAAACTGGATGCACTTCGTGTACAAAACGGACAAGCTCTTTCGAAGTATCAGGGTTTCATACGGAAACTCGTCTGTTACAAAGGGATTTCATTTTTTTGAACTTATTGGAACTCCATTGTTTTTCTGTGTTCAAAATGCACCATTCAAAGCCACATCATCGATTTACAACCCTTTCTGACTTCGTTTGTTATTTTTCGTGCATTTACTGGTTATT
>NW_025230090.1:10007-12106 GCF_018294505.1 Triticum aestivum | reverse complement strand
TTATTTTGAGCTATTAGACCATGAAATTGAAAAGCATTTGAAATGAACTCTGAAAAGGTTCCAAGTTGGCATGGTATCATCATTTCACCCACATAGCATGTGCGAGAAAGTAGAGAGGGTTACGGCAAAAACTGGATGCGCTTCGTGTACAAAACGGACAATCTCTTTCGAAGTATCAGCGTTTCATACTGCTACAAAGGGATTTCATTTTCTTGAACTTATTTGAACTCCATAGTTATTCTGTTTTCAAAATGCACCATTCAAGGCCACATCATCAATTTACAACTCTTTCTGACTACATTTGTTATTTTTCATGCATTTACTGATTATTTCTAGCTATAAGACTATGAAATTGAAAAGCATTTAAAATGAACTCTGAAAAGGTTCCAAGTTGACAGGGTATCATGATTTCATCCACATAGCATGTGCGAGAACGTAGAGAGGGTTACGGCAAAAACTGGATGCGCTTCGTGTACAAAACGGACAATCTCTTTCGAAGTATCAGAGTTTCATACGGAAACTCGTCTGTTACAAAGGGATTTCATTTTTTGAACTTATTTGAACTCCGTAGATATTCTGTGTTCAAAATGCACCATTCAAAGCCACACCATCAATTTACAACCCTTTCTGACTTCATTTGTTATTTTCATGCATTTACTGATTATTTTGAGCTATAAGACAATGACATTGAAAGGCATTTAGAATGAACTCTGAAAAGGTTCCAAGTTTGCATGGTATCATCATTTCACCCACATACCATGTGCGAGAAAGTAGAGAGGGTTACGGCAAAAACTGGATGCGCTTCGTGTACAAAATGGACAATCTCTTTCGAAGTATCAGGGTTTCATACGGAAACTCGTCTGTTACAAAGTGATTTCATTTTCTTGAACTTATTTGAACTCCATAGTTATGCTGTGTTCAAAATGCACCATTCAAAGCCACATCATCAATTTGCAACTCTTTCTGACTACATTTGTTATTTTTCATGCATTTACTGATTATTTCTAGCTATAAGACTATGAAATTGAAAAGCATTTAAAATGAACTCTGAAAAGGTTCCAAGTTGACATGGTATCATCATTTCATCCACATAGCATGTGCGAGAACGTAGAGAGGGTTATGGCAAAAACTGGATGCACTTCGTGTACAAAACGGACAATCCCTTTCGACGTATCAGGGTTTCATACGGAAACTCGTCTGTTACAAAGGGATTTAATTTTTTTGAACTTATTTGAACTCCATAGTTTTTCTGTGTTCAAAATGAACCATTGAAAGCCACATCATCAATCTACAACCCTTTCTGACTACATTTGTTATTTTTCATGCATTTACTTATTATTTTGAGCTATGAGACCATGAAATTTAAATGCATTTGAAATGAACTATGAAAGGTTCCAAGTTGGCATGGTATCATCATTTCACCCACATAGCATGTGCGAGAAAGTAAGAGGGTTACGGCAAAAACTGGATGCACTACGTGTACAAAACGGACAATCTCTTTCGAAGTATCAGGGTTTCATACAGAAACTCGTCTGTTATAAAGGGATATCATTTTTTGAACTTATTTGAACTCCATAGATTTTCTGTGTTCAAAATGCACCATTCAAAGCCACATCATCAATTTACAACCCTTTCTGACTTCATTTGTTATTTTTCATGCATTTACTGATTATTTTGAGCTATAAGACAATGAAATTGAAAAGCATTTAAAATGAACTCTGAAAAGGTTCCATGTTTGCATGGTATCATCATTTCACCCACATAGCATGTGCGAGAACGTAGAGAGGGTTACGGCAAAAACTGGATGCCCTTCGTGTACAAAATGGACAATCTCTTTCGAAGTATCGGGGTTTCATACGGAATCTCGTCTGTTACAAAGGGATTTCATTTTTTTTGAACTCCATTGTTTTTCTGTGTTCAAAATGCACCATTCAAAGCCACATCATCACTTTACAACCCTTTCTGACTTCATTTGTTATTTTTCATGCATTTACTGATTATTTTCACCTATAAGACCATGAAATCGAAAAGCATTTGAAATGAACTCTGAAAAGGTTCCAAGTTGGCATGGTATCATCATTTCACCCACATAGCATGTG
>NW_025230090.1:9262-9900 GCF_018294505.1 Triticum aestivum | reverse complement strand
AAAGGGATTTCATTTTTTTGAACTTATTTTAAATCCATAGTTATTCTGTGTTCAAAATTCACCATTCAAAGCCACATCATCAATTTACAACCCTTTCTGGCTTCATTTGTTATTTTTCGTGCATTTACTGATTATTTTGTGCTATAAGACCATGAAATTGAAAAGCATTTGAAATGAACTCTGAAAAGGTTCCAAGTTGGCATGGTATAATCATTTCACCCACATAGCATGTGCGAGAAAGTAAGAGGGTTATGGCAAAAACTAGATGCACTTCGTGTACAAAACGGACAATCTCTTTGGAAGTATCAGGGTTTCATACGGAAACTCGTCTGCTACAAAGGGATTTCATTTTTTGAATTTATTTGAACTCCATAGATTTTCTGTGTTCAAAATGCACCATTCAAAGCAACATCATCAATTTACAACCCTTTCTGACTTCATTTGTTATTTTTCATGCATTTACTGATTATTTTGAGCTATAAGACAATGAAATTGAAAAGCATTTAAAATGAACTCTGAAAAGGTTCCAAGTTTGCATGGTATCATCATTTCACCCACATAGCATGTGCGAGAACGTAGAGAGGGTTACGGCAAAAACTGGATGCACTTCGTGTACAAAACGGACAATCTCTTTCGAA
>NW_025230090.1:0-1726 GCF_018294505.1 Triticum aestivum | reverse complement strand
TGGATGCGCTTCGTGTACAAAACGGACAATCTCTTTCGAAGTACCAACGTTTCATACTGTTACAAAGGGATTTCATTTTCTTGAACTTATTTGAACTCCATAGTTATTCTGTTTTCAAAATGCACCATTCAAGGCCACATCATCAATTTACAACTCTTTCTGACTACATTTGTTATTTTTCATGCATTTACTGATTATTTCTAGCTATAAGACTATGAAATTGAAAAGCATTTAAAATGAACTCTGAAAAGGTTCCAAGTTGACATGGTATCATCATTTCATCCACATAGCATGTGCGAGAACGTAGAGAGGGTTATGGCAAAAACTGGATGCACTTCGTGTACAAAACGGACAATCTCTTTCGAAGTATCAGGGTTTCATACTGAAACTCGTCTGTTACAAAGGGATTTCATTTTTTGAACTTATTTGAACTCCATAGTTTTTCTGTGTTCAAAATGAACCATTGAAAGCCACATCATCAATCTACAACCCTTTCTGACTACATTTGTTATTTTTCATGCATTTACTTATTATTTTGAGCTATGAGACCATGAAATTTAAATGCATTTGAAATGAACTCTGAAAGGTTCCAAGTTGGCATGGTATCATCATTTCACCCACATAGCATGTGCGAGAAAGTAAGAGGGTTACGGCAAAAACTGGATGCACTACGTGTACAAAACGGACAATCTCTTTCGAAGTATCAGGGTTTCATACGGAAACTCGTCTGTTACAAAGGGATTTCATTTTCTTGAACTTATTTGAACTCCATAGTTATGCTGTGTTCAAAATGCACCATTGAAAGCCACATCATCAATTTGCAACTCTTTCTGACTACATTTGTTATTTTTCATGCATTTACTGATTATTTCTAGCTATAAGACTATGAAATTGAAAAGCATTTAAAATGAACCCTGAAAAGGTTCCAAGTTGACATGGTATCATCATTTCATCCACATAGCATGTGCGAGAACGTAGAGAGGGTTATGGCAAAAATTGGATGCACTTCGTGTACAAAACGGACAATCTCTTTCGAAGTATCAGGGTTTCATACGGAAACTCGTCTGTTACAAAGGGATTTAATTTTTTTGAACTTATTTGAACTCCATAGTTTTTCTGTGTTCAAAATGAACCATTGAAAGCCACATCATCAATCTACAACCCTTTCTGACTACATTTTTTATTTTTCATGCATTTACTTATTCTTTTGAGCTATGAGACCATGAAATTTAAATGCATTTGAAATGAACTCTGAAAGGTTCCAAGTTGGCATGGTATCGTCATTTCACCCACATAGCATGTGCGAGAAAGTAAGAGGGTTACGGCAAAAACTGGATGCACTACGTGTACAAAACGGACAATCTCTTTCGAAGTATCAGTGTTTCATACTGTTACAGAGGGATTTCATTTTCTTGAACTTATTTGAACTCCATAGTTATTCTGTTTTCAAAATGCACCATTCAAGGACACATCATCAATTTACAACTCTTTCTGAATACATTTGTTATTTTTCATGCATTTACTAATTATTTCTGGCTATAAGACTATGAAATTGAAAAGCATTTAAAATGAACTCTGAAAAGGTTCCAAGTTGACAGGGTATCATGATTTCATCCACATAGCATGTGCGAGAACGTAGAGAGGGTTACGGCAAAAACTGGATGCGCTTCGTGTACAAAACGGACAATCTCTTTCGAAGTATCAGGGTTTCATACGGAAACTCGTC
>NW_025230089.1:11700-16611 GCF_018294505.1 Triticum aestivum | reverse complement strand
TTTCTGACTTCATTTGTTATTTTTCATGCATTTACTAATTATTTTGAGCTATAAGACCATAAAATTAAAAAGCATTTCAAATGAACTCTGAAAAGGTTGAATGTTGGCATGGTATCATCATTTCATCCACATAGCATGTGCAAGATAGTTGAGAGGGTTACGGCAAAAACTGGATGCACTTCGTGTACAAAACGGACAATCTCTTTCAAAGTATCAGGATTTCATACGGAAACTCGTCTGTTACAAAGGGATTTCATTTTTTTAAACTTATTTGAACTCCTGACTTTTTGTGTGTTCAAAATGCACCGTTCAAAGCCACATCATCATTTTTCAATCCTTCCTGACTTCATTTGTTATTTTTCATGCATTTACTAATTATTTTGAGCTATAAGACCGTAAAGTTGGAAAGCATTTCAAATGAACTCTGAAAAGGTTGAAAGTTGGCATGGTATCATCATTTCATCCACATAGCATGTGCAAGAAAGTTGAGAGGGTTACGGGAAAAACTGGATGCACTTCGTGTACAAAACGGACGATCTCTTTCAAAGTATCAGGATTTCATATGGAAACTCGTCTGTTACAAAGGGATTTCATTTTTTAAAACTTATTTGAACTCTTGACTTTGTGTGTGTTCAAAATGCACCATTCAAATCCATATCATCATTTTTCAATCCTTTCTGACTTCATTTGTTATTTTTCATGCATTTACTAATTATTTTGAGCTATAACACCCTAAAATTGGAAAGAATTTCAAATGAACTCTGAAAAGGTTGAAAGTTGGCATGGTATCATCATTTCACCCACATAGCATGTGCAAGAAAGTTGAGAGGGTTACGGCAAGAACTGGATGCTCTTCGTGTACAAAACGGACGATATCTTTCAAAGTATCAGGATTTCCGACGGAAACTCGTCTGTTACAAAGGGATTTCATTTTTTAAAACTTATTTGAACTCCTGACTTTTTGTGTGTTCAAAATTCAACATTCAAAGAGACATCATCATTTTTCAATCATTTCTGACTTCATTTGTTATTTTTCATGCATTTACTAATTATTTTGAGCTATAAGACCATAAAATTAAAAAGCATTTCAAATGAACTCTGAAAAGGTTGAATGTTGGCATGGTATCATCATTTCATCCACATAGCATGTGCAAGATAGTTGAGAGGGTTACGGCAAAAACTGGATGCACTTCGTGTACAAAACGGACAATCTCTTTCAAAGTATCAGGATTTCATACGGAAACTCGTCTGTTACAAAGGGATTTCATTTTTTTAAACTTATTTGAACTCCTGACTTTTTGTGTGTTCAAAATGCACCGTTCAAAGCCACATCATCATTTTTCAATCCTTCCTGACTTCATTTGTTATTTTTCATGCATTTACTAATTATTTTGAGCTATAAGACCGTAAAATTGGAAAGCATTTCAAATGAACTCTGAAAAGGTTGAAAGTTGGCATGGTATCATCATTTCATCCACATAGCATGTGCAAGAAAGTTGAGAGGGTTACGGCAAAAACTGGATGCACTTCGTGTACAAAACGGACGATCTCTTTCAAAGTATCAGGATTTCATATGGAAACTCGTCTGTTACAAAGGGATTTCATTTTTTAAAACTTATTTGAACTCCTGACTTTGTGTGTGTTCAAAATGCACCATTCAAATCCATATCATCATTTTTCAATCCTTTCTGACTTCATTTGTTATTTTTCATGCATTTACTAATTATTTTGAGCTATAACACCCTAAAATTGGAAAGCATTTCAAATGAACTCTGAAAAGGTTGAAAGTTGGCATGGTATCATCATTTCACCCACATAGCATGTGCAAGAAAGTTGAGAGGGTTACGGCAAGAACTGGATGCTCTTCGTGTACAAAACAGACGATATCTATCAAAGTATCAGGATTTCAGACGGAAACTCGTCTGTTACAAAGGGATTTCATTTTTTAAAACTTATTTGAACTCCTGACTTTTTGTGTGTTCAAAATTCAACATTCAAAGAGACATCATCATTTTTCAATCCTTTCTGACTTCATTTGTTATTTTTCATGCATTTACTAATTATTTTGAGCTATAAGACCATAAAATTAAAAAGCATTTCAAATGAACTCTGAAAAGGTTGAATGTTGGCATGGTATCATCATTTCATCCACGTAGCATGTGCAAGATAGTTGAGAGGGTTACGGCAAAAACTGGATGCACTTCGTGTACAAAACGGACGATCTCTTTCAAAGTATCAGGATTTCATATGGAAACTCGTCTGTTACAAAGGGATTTCATTTTTTAAAACTTATTTGAACTCCTGACTTTGTGTGTGTTCAAAACGCACCATTCAAATCCATATCATCATTTTTCAATCCTTTCTGACTTCATTTGTTATTTTTCATGCATTTACTAATTATTTTGAGCTATAACACCCTAAAATTGGAAAGCATTTCAAATGAACTCTGAAAAGGTTGAAAGTTGGCATGGTATCATCATTTCACCCACATAGCATGTGCAAGAAAGTTGAGAGGGTTACGGCAAGAACTGGATGCTCTTCGTGTACAAAACGGACGATTTCTTTCAAAGTATCAGGATTTCAGACGGAAACTCGTCTGTTACAAAGGGATTTCATTTTTTAAAACTTATTTGAACTCCTGACTTTTTGTGTGTTCAAAATTCAACATTCAAAGGCACATCATCATTTTTCAATCATTTCTGACTTCATTTGTTATTTTTCATGCATTTACTAATTATTTTGAGCTATAAGACCATAAAATTAAAAAGCATTTCAAATGAACTCTGAAAAGGTTGAATGTTGGCATGGTATCATCATTTCATCCACATAGCATGTGCAAGATAGTTGAGAGGGTTACGGCAAAAACTGGATGCACTTCGTGTACAAAACGGACAATCTCTTTCAAAGTATCAGGATTTCATACGGAAACTCGTCTGTTACAAAGGGATTTCATTTTTTTAAACTTATTTGAACTCCTGACTTTTTGTGTGTTCAAAATGCACCGTTCAAAGCCACATCATCATTTTTCAATCCTTCCTGACTTCATTTGTTATTTTTCATGCATTTACTAATTATTTTGAGCTATAAGACCGTAAAATTGGAAAGCATTTCAAATGAACTCTGAAAAGGTTGAAAGTTGGCATGGTATCATCATTTCATCCACATAGCATGTGCAAGAAAGTTGAGAGGGTTACGGCAAAAACTGGATGCACTTCGTGTACAAAACGGACGATCTCTTTCAAAGTATCAGGATTTCATATGGAAACTCGTCTGTTACAAAGGGATTTCATTTTTTAAAACTTTTTTGAACTCCTGACTTTGTGTGTGTTCAAAATGCACCATTCAAATCCATATCATCATTTTTCAATCCTTTCTGACTTCATTTGTTATTTTTCATGCATTTACTAATTATTTTGAGCTATAACACCCTAAAATTGGAAAGCATTTCAAATGAACTCTGAAAAGGTTGAAAGTTGGCATGGTATCATCATTTCACCCACATAGCATGTGCAAGAAAGTTGAGAGGGTTACGGCAAGAACTGGATGCTCTTCGTGTACAAAACAGACGATATCTTTCAAAGTATCAGGATTTCAGACGGAAACTCGTCTGTTACAAAGGGATTTCATTTTTTAAAACTTATTTGAACTCCTGACTTTTTGTGTGTTCAAAATTCAACATTCAAAGAGACAACATCATTTTTCAATCCTTTCTGACTTCATTTGTTATTTTTCATGCATTTACTAATTATTTTGAGCTATAAGACCATAAAATTAAAAAGCATTTCAAATGAACTCTGAAAAGGTTGAATGTTGGCATGGTATCATCATTTCATCCACGTAGCATGTGCAAGATAGTTGAGAGGGTTACGGAAAAAACTGGATGCACTTCGTGTACAAAACGGACAATCTCTTTCAAAGTATCAGGATTTCATATGGAAACTCGTCTGTTACAAAGGGATTTCATTTTTTAAAACTTATTTGAACCCCTGACTTCTTGTGAGTTCAAAATGCACCATTCAAAGCCACATCATCATTTTTCAATCCTTTCTGACTTCATTTGTTATTTTTCATGCATTTACTAATTATTTTGAGCTATAACACCCTAAAATTGGAAAGCATTTCAAATGAACTCTGAAAAGGTTGAAAGTTGGCATGGTATCATCATTTCATCCACATAGCATGTGCAAGAAAGTAGAGAGGGTTACGGCAAGAACTGGATGCACTTCGTGTACAAAACGGACGATATCTTTCAAAGTATCAGGATTTCATACGAAACTCGTCTGTTACAAAGGGATTTCATTTTTTTAAACTTATTTGAACTCCTGACTTTTTGTGTGTTCAAAACTCAACATTCAAAGAGACATCATCATTTTTCAATCCTTTCTGACTTCATTTGTTATTTTTCATGCATTTACTAATTATTTTGAGCTATAAGACCATAAAATTAAAAAGCATTTCAAATGAACTCTGAAAAGGTTGAATGTTGGCATGGTATCATCATTTCATCCACATAGCATGTGCAAGATAGTTGAGAGGGTTACGGCAAAAACTGGATGCACTTCGTGTACAAAACGGACAATCTCTTTCAAAGTATCAGGATTTCATACGGAAACTCGTCTGTGACAAAGGGATTTCATTTTTTTAAACTTATTTGAACTCCTGACTTTTTGTGTGTTCAAAATGCACCGTTCAAAGCCACATCATCATTTTTCAATCCTTCCTGACTTCATTTGTTATTTTTCATGCATTTACTAATTATTTTGAGCTATAAGACCATAAAATTAAAAAGCATTTCAAATGAACTCTGAAAAGGTTGAATGTTGGCATGGTATCATCATTTCATCCACGTAGCATGTGCAAGATAGTTGAGAGGGTTACGGAAAAAACTGGATGCACTTCGTGTACAAAACG
>NW_025230089.1:5316-6631 GCF_018294505.1 Triticum aestivum | reverse complement strand
TTCATCCACATAGCATGTGCCAGAAAGTTGAGAGGGTTACGGCAAAAAGTGGATGCACTTCGTGTACAAAACGGACAATCTCTTTCAAAGTATCAGGATTTCATACAGAAACCCATCTGTTACAAAGGGATTTCATTTTTTAAAACTTATTTGAACTCCTGACTTTTTGTGTGTTCAAAATGCACCATTCAAAGCCACATCATCATTTTTCAATCCTTTCTGACTTCATTTGTTATTTTTCATCCATTTACTAATTATTTTGAGCTATAAGACCATAAAATTGAAAAGCATTTCAAATGAACTCTGAAAAGGTTGAAAGTTGGCATGGTATCATCATTTCATCCACATAGCATGTGCAAGAAAGTTGAGAGGGTTACGGCAAAAACTGGATGCACTTCGTGTACAAAACGGACAATCTCTTTCAAAGTATCAGGATTTCATACGGAAACTCGTCTGTTACAAAGGGATTTCATTTTTTAAAACTTATTTGAACTCCTGACTTTTTGTGTGTTCAAAATGCACCATTCAAAGCCACACCATCATTTTTCAATGCTTTCTGACTTCATTTGTTATTTTTCATGCATTTACTAATTATTTTGAGCTATAAGACAATAAAATTGAAAAGCATTTCAAATGAACTCTGAAAAGGTTGAAAGTTGGCATGGTATCATCATTTCATCCACATAGCATGTGCAAGATAGTTGGGAGGGTTACGGCAAAAACTGGATGCACTTCGTGTACAAAACGGACAATCTCTTTCAAAGTATCAGGATTTCATACGGAAATTCGTCTGTTTCAAAGGGATTTCATTTTTTAAAACTTATTTGAACTCCTGACTTCTTGTGTGTTCAAAATGCACCATTCAAAGCCACATCATTATTTTTCAATCCTTTCTCATTTCATTTGTTATTTTTCATGCATTTACTAATTACTTTGAGCTATAAGACCACAAATTGAAAAGTATTTCAAATGAACTCTGAAAAGGCTGAAAGTTGGCATGGTATCATCATTTCATCCACATAGCATGTGCAAGAAAGTTGACAGGGTTACGGCAAAAAGTGGATGCACTTCGTGTACAAAACGGACAATCTCTTTCAAAGTATCAGGATTTCATACGGAAACCCATCTGTTACAAAGCAATTTCATTTTTTAAAACTTATTTAAACTCCTGACTTTTTGTTTGTTCAAAATGCACCATTCAAAGCCACATCATCATTTTTCAATCCTTTCTGACTTCATTTGTTATTTTTCATCCATTTACTAACTATTTTGAGCTATAAGACCATAAAAGTGAAAAGCATTTCAAATGAACTCT
>NW_025230089.1:3829-5233 GCF_018294505.1 Triticum aestivum | reverse complement strand
GCATGGTATCATCATTTCATCCACATAGCATGTCCAAGAAAGTTGAGAGGGTTACGGCAAAAACTGGATGCACTTCGTGTACAAAACGGACAATCTCTTTCAAAGTATCATGATTTCATACGTTAACTCGTCTGTTACAAAGGGATTTCATTTTTTAAAACTTATTTGAACTCCTGACTTTTTGTTTGTTCAAAATGCACCATTCAAAGCCACACCATCATTTTTCAATCCTTTCTGACTTCATTTGTTATTTTTCATCCATTTACTAATTATTTTGAGCTATAAGACCATAAAATTGAAAAGCATTTCAAATGAACTTTGAAAAGGTTGAAAGTTGGCATGGTATCATCATTTCATCCATATAGCATGTGCAATAAAGTTGAGAGGGTTACGGCAAAAACTAGATGAACTTCGTGTAGAAAACGGACAATCTCTTTCAAAGTATCAGGATTTCATATGGAAACTCGTCTGTTACAAAGGGATTTCATTTTTTAAAACTTATTTGAACTCCTGACTTCTTGTGTGTTCAAAATGCACCATTCAAAGACACATCATTATTTTTTAATCCTTTCTCACTTCATTTGTTATTTTTCATGCATTTACTAATTACTTTGAGCTATAAGACCATAAAATTGAAAAGCATTTCAAATGAACTCTGAAAAGGTTGAAATTTGGCATGGTATCATCATTTCATCCACATAGCATGTGCAAGAAAGTTGAGAGGGTTACGGCAAAAAGTGGATGCACTTCGTGTACAAAACGGACAATCTCTTTCAAAGTATTAGGATTTCATACGGAAACTCGTCTGTTACAAAGGGATTTCATTTTTTAAAACTTATTTGAAGTCCTGACTTTTTGTGTGTTCAAAATGCACCATTCAAAGCCACACCATCATTTTTCAATCCTTTCCGACTTCATTTGTTATTTTTCATGCATTTACTAATTATTTTGAGCTATAAGACCATAAAATTGAAAAGCATTTCAAATGAAGTCTGAAAAGGTTGAAAGTTGGCATCGTGTCATCATTTCATCCACATAGCATGTGCAAGAAAGTTGAGAGGGTTACGGCAAAAACTGGATGCACTTCGTGTACAAAACGGACGATCTCTTTCAAAGTATCAGGATTTCATACGGACACTCGTTTGTTACAAAGGGATTTCATTTTTTAAAACTTATTTGAACTCCTGACTTTTTGTGTGTTCAAAATTAAACATTCAAAGCCACATCAGCATTTTTCAATCCTTTCTGACTTCATTTGTTATTTTTCATGCATTTACTAATTATTTTGAGCTATAAGACCATAAAATTGAAAAGCATTTCAAATGAACTCTGAAAAGGTTGAAAGTTGGCATGGTATCATCATTTCATCCACATAGCATGTGCAAGATAGTTGGGAGGGTTACG
>NW_025230089.1:2413-3577 GCF_018294505.1 Triticum aestivum | reverse complement strand
TTCAAAATTAAACATTCAAAGCCACATCATCATTTTTCAATCCTTTCTGACTTCATTTGTTATTTTTCATGCATTTACTAATTATTTTGAGCTATAAGACCATAAAATTGAAAAGCATTTCAAATGAACTCTGAAAAGGTTGAAAGTTGGCATGGTATCATCATTTCATCCACATAGCATGTGCAAGATAGTTGGGAGGGTTAGGGCAAAAACTAGATGCACTTCGTGTAGAAAACGGACAATCTCTTTCAAAGTATCAGGATTTCATACGGAAACTCGTCTGTTACAAAGGGATTTCATTTTTTAAAACTTATTTGAACTCCTGACTTCTTGTGTGCTCAAAATGCACCATTCAAAGCCACATCATTATTTTTCAATCCTTCCTCACTTCATTTATTCTTTTTCATGCATTTACTAATTACTTTGAGCTATAAGACCATAAAATTGAAAAGCATTTCAAATGAACTCTGAAAAGGTTGAAAGTTGGCATGGTATCATCATTTCATCCACATAGCATGTGCAAGAAAGTTGAGAGGGTTATGGCAAGAAGTGGATGCACTTCGTGTACAAAACGGACAATCTCTTTCAAAGTATCAGGATTTCATTCGAAAACCCATCTGTTACAAAGGGATTTCATTTTTTAAAACTTATTTGAACTCCTGAATTTTTGTGTGTTCAAAATTAAACATTCAAAGCCACATCATCATTTTTCAATCCTTTCTGACTTCATTTGTTATTTTTCATCCATTTACTAATTATTTTGAGCTATAAGACCATAAAATTGAAAGGCATTTCAAATGAACTCTGAAAAGTTTGAAAGTTGGCATGGTATCATCATTTCATCCACATAGCATGTGCAACAAATTTGAGAGGGTTACGGCAAAAACTGGATGCACTTCGTGCACAAAACGGACAATCTCTTTCAAAGTATCAGGATTTCATACGGAAACTTGTCTGTTACAAAGGGATTTCATTTTTTTAAACTTATTTGAACTCCTGACTTTTTGTGTGTTCAAAATGCACCATTCAAAGCCACACCATCATTTTTCAATCCTTTCTGACTTCATTTGTTATTTTTCATGCATTTACTAATTATTTTGAGCTATAAGACCATAAAATTGAAAAGCATTTCAAATGAACTCTGAAAAGGTTGAAAGTTGGCAT
>NW_025230089.1:0-2403 GCF_018294505.1 Triticum aestivum | reverse complement strand
ATGCACTTCGTGTACAAAACGGACAATCTCTTTCAAAGTATCAGGATTTCATACGGAAACCCATCTGTTACAAAGGGATTTCATTTTTTAAAACTTATTTGAACTCCTGACTTTTTGTGTGTTCAAAATTAAACATTCAAATCCACATCATCATTTTTCAATCCTTTCTGACTTCATTTGTTATTTTTCATGCATTTACTAATTATTTTGAGCTATAAGACCATAAAATTGAAAAGCATTTCAAATGAACTCTAAAAAGGTTGAAAGTTGGCATGGTATCATCATTTCATCCACATAGCATGTGCAAGATAGTTGGGAGGGTTAGGGCAAAAACTAGATGCACTTCGTGTAGAAAACGGACAATCTCTTTCAAAGTATCAGGATTTCATACGGAAACTCGTCTGTTACAAATGGATTTCATTTTTTAAAACTTATTTGAACTCCTGACTTCTTGTGTGCTCAAAATGCACCATTCAAAGCCACATCATTATTTTTCAATCCTTCCTCACTTCATTTATTCTTTTTCATGCATTTACTAATTACTTTGAGCTATAAGACCATAAAATTGAAAAGCATTTCAAATGAACTCTGAAAAGGTTGAAAGTTGGCATGGTATCATCATTTCATCCACATAGCATGTGCAAGAAATTTGAGAGGGTTACGGCAAAAACTGGATGCACTTCGTGTACAAAACGGACGATCTCTTTCAAAGTATCAGGATTTCATACGGAAACCCATTTTTTACAAAGGGATTTCATTTTTTAAAACTTATTTGAACTCCTGACTTTTTGTGTGTTCAAAATTAAACATTCAAAGCCATATCAGCATTTTTCAATCCTTTCTGACTTCATTTGTTATCTTTCATGCATTTACTAATTATTTTGAGCTATAAGACCATAAAATTGAAAAGCATTTCAAATGAACTCTGAAAAGGTTGAAAGTTGGCATGGTATCATCATTTCATCCACATAGCATGTGCAAGATAGTTGGGAGGGTTACGGCAAAAACTAGATGAACTTCGTGTAGAAAACGGACAATCTCTTTCAAAGTATCAGGATTTCATATGGAAACTGGTCTGTTACAAAGGGATTTTATTTTTTAAAACTTATTTGAACTCCTGACTTCTTGTGTGTTCAAAATGCACCATTCAAAGCCACATCATTATTTTTCAATCCTTTCTCACTTCATTTGTTATTTTTCATGCATTTACTAATTACTTTGAGCTATAAGACCATAAAATTGAAAAGCATTTCAAATGAACTCTGAAAAGGTTGAAATTTGGCATGGTATCATCATTTCATCCACATAGCATGTGCAAGAAAGTTGAGAGGGTTACGGCAAAAAGTGGATGCACTTCGTGTACAAAACGGACAATCTCTTTCAAAGTATCAGGATTTCATACGGAAACCCATCTGTTACAAAGGGATTTCATTTTTTAAAACTTATTTGAACTCCTGACTTTTTGTGTGTTCAAAATTAAACATTCAAAGCCACATCATCATTTTTCAATCCTTTCTGACTTCATTTGTTATTTTTCATGCATTTACTAATTATTTTGAGCTATAAGACCATAAAATTGAAAAGCATTTCAAATGAACTCTGAAAAGGTTGAAAGTTGGCATGGTATCATCATTTCATCCACATAGCATGTGCAAGATAGTTGGGAGGGTTAGGGCAAAAACTAGATGCACTTCGTGTAGAAAACGGACAATCTCTTTCAAAGTATCAGGATTTCATACGGAAACTCGTCTGTTACAAAGGGATTTCATTTTTTAAAACTTATTTGAACTCCTGACTTTTTGTGTATTCAAAATTAAACATTCAAAGCCACATCATCATTTTTCAATCCTTTCTGACTTCATTTGTTATTTTTCATGCATTTACTAATTATTTTGAGCTATAAGACCATAAAATTGAAAAGCATTTCAAATGAACTCTGAAAAGGTTGAAAGTTGGCATGGTATCATCATTTCATCCACATAGCATGTGCAAGATAGTTGGGAGGGTTAGGGCAAAAACTAGATGCACTTCGTGTAGAAAACGGACAATCTCTTTCAAAGTATCAGGATTTCATACGGAAACTCGTCTGTTACAAAGGGATTTCATTTTTTTAAACTTATTTGAACTCCTGACTTCTTGTGTGCTCAAAATGCACCATTCAAAGCCACATCATTATTTTTCAATCCTTCCTCACTTGATTTATTATTTTTCATGCATTTACTAATTACTTTGAGCTATAAGACCATAAAATTGAAAAGCATTTCAAATGAACTCTGAAAAGGTTGAAAGTTGGCATGGTATCATCATTTCATCCACATAGCATGTGCAAGAAAGTTGAGAGGGTTACGGCAAGAAGTGGATGCACTTCGTGTACAAAACGGACAATCTCTTTCAAAGTATCAG
>NW_025230088.1:10062-16617 GCF_018294505.1 Triticum aestivum | reverse complement strand
TTCATACAGATGCCTGCAAAGGTTTAGAAGTGGCCGTGGACAATGTGTTCCCTGGAGTAGAGCATAGGGAATGCATGCGTCACCTTGCTGCAAATTTCATGAAGAAATTCAAAGGAAAGGTGTATACCGACAATTTATGGCCAGCATCTTTGACATGCAGTGTGAAGAAGCACAACTACCACTTGAGGCAGTTATACATGAATCCCAAAGTGAAAGAATACTTGGAAACACACCACTCCAAGTTATGGGCTAGAAGCCAATTCAGTGAAGTGAGCAAAGTTGACTATGTGCACAATAATCTAGCAGAGTCTTTCAACTCAACGATCCGGAAACTAAAGGGTCATTATGTGGTGGATTTGCTTGACAGAATAAGGATAGAATACATGCAGAAATTTCATTATCGTGCAGGAATAGCCGAGGCAAAATTCATGGGCCACATTATCATCCCTGCCGTGATGAATGAACTGAAGCAGAAGACAACAGGCTTGGAAATGAACATGACGCTTTGCTCGGGTAGCACAGCAGAGATATCATATTTGGATAAAGAGAAGAGGGAATGGAGATATCCAGTGGATTTAGAAGCTAGAACTTGCAGTTGTAGGCAATGGCAGATAACTGGGTTGCCATGCATTCATGCCTTGTTTTTCATCACTTCTCTCCCAGGTCCAGCAGGGAACATACAGCAGTATGTGCATGATTACTACTCTGTTGCAAGGTTCAAAGCCACATATGCTTATGCCTTGCTTGCTATGGAGGGAAAACAACAATGGGACATGGTGGACCCTGGATTCAAGCCTTGCGCTCCAGTTCTGAAGAGAGCAGTAGGTAGACCAAGGAAGAGTCGAATAAGACCTCACAGCGAAGGAGCTGGACTTGGAGCGAGGAAGCGTAAGTGCACAAGATGTGGTGGGTCTGGTCATTTCGGTAAGTATTGTGATAACACAGTAGATCCAGCATTCGGAGAGAGTTTCGATGAAGGCTTCGATGAAAATGTTGGTCAGCAGCCGGTTGCGTCAACAGATGATGAAAATGTTGGTCAACAGCCGGTTGCCTCAACAGATGATGAAAATGATGGTCAACAGCCGGATGATTTTGACGATGATCCAAAATATCCTCCAAATAATGATTCAAGTGAGGCTCCAAATGGTAATCCAAGTGAGGCTCTAAATGGTGATCATGGTGATCCAAGTGAGGCTCCAAATGATGATCCAAGTGAGGCTCCAAATGGTGACCAACCTTCTGTTGTTGTGAGTTCTGCTAGGTATGTAAATCTTGCAAGGGTCAAATACTATTGTACATCTATCACTTGACACGATCTCATTACCGTTTATGTTTGGACCCTTTATGTTTTGCACAGCTCTATGGTAGGTTTGAAGAAGACGCGCAAGGTACCGACAACCAAGAGAAGAAGAGAAGAAACAATGAGCGCAAGGTGCACGAGGAGCAAAGTGATGACAAGAAGCTCAAGGAACAGACAGAAGCCCCAACGCTATCTATGAACAATTATGAAACATTATGAATAAGGAATGATGTTGTATTATGAAACATTTATCACTTGACATGTTGTATTTCTGTTGGATGATGTTGGACCTATGTTAGAAGTATGTTTGACATGATGTTTAAATATCTGTTGGATGATGTTTGAATGAGCACATGGTTTTTCCTTTTTTTTGATTTTTTTGAATTTTATTTTGCTCATTTAAATTCTGGTCAAACCTAACTTTGACCAAGATTTAAGCAAGTCTAAAACATCAAAATGAAAAACTAAGCCTAGATACTTCTTAGTCAATCCAAAATGAAGTTGTGGTGAGGTTTTTGAAATTTTCATGAAAAATGTGCTAAAAAGAGGGGTCCAAAGGTAGGGTAAACGGCCTCATTTCTAAGCAAGGTTTTTTTCGACCTTATCTAAATCAGTCAAATAACTTTCCTACACATATATTCTATATGTACAGACTATGTGCGCTGGTTTTTCCATTTTTTGATTTTTTTTAAATTTGTTTTGCTCATTTGAATTCTGGTCAAACTTAACTTTGACCAAGATTTAAACAAGTGTAAAACATCAAAAATGAGAAACTAAGCCTGGATCCTTCTTAGTCACTCCAAAATGAAGCTGTGGTGAGTTTTTTGAAATTTTCATGTTCATTTCCCCAAAACACTTCTCTTCACTTCATACAAGAGAGTTTGAGATACTCGAGATATCATACAATACACATGAACTTATCATTTAAATGTATGTAAAGCTTGTTTATCAACTTAAATCGTTAGTATATGACATAAGAAGACTATGTGCGCAGGTTTTTCATTTTTCTGATTTTTATTTAATTTATTATGCTCATTTGAAATCTGGTCAAACATAGCTTTGACTGCTCCAAACCCCTCCCAAACCCCGCTAACCCTAGCGCTGAATAAGGACCGTTCATCTAACCCTAGCGGTGATCAAGGGCCGTCGATCTAACCCTTCTAGAAGGAATCTGCGGGGAGGAGGGGGGCGATCCGCGAGATGCAATCTGATTGGCTGGGAGATTGTTTTTTTAACAAATATCGGGCGCGCTGGATGGACCGTTGGGCCGTCTCGTTGTCTGGGCCTGAGACTGCAGTAAATAGCCCGTCTCAGCCTTTCCAGGCCTTGCATGCATGGAGGCGGCTACGTGGGTTTGCGCATGCGCGGGAGGCGGCGACGTGCATGCATGCGAGTGAGGCGAGCGAGGCGCGCTAGGCGAGCTAGGCTAGCGAGGCGAGCTAGGTGGTTCAGGGCAGTGGTTCAGGGCAGCGGTTCACATGCACTGCCCGGTCAAAGATGCATCGTTTTCGTGCAAAAATTTAAGTGTGCAAAACGTAACGGATACACACATGCGTCCGGATTCACACACACACCGTTCTCATCCTTTCTCTCTTCCTCTCCCACCCACAGGCCTATAAATGGGGTGCCTCTCTTCCTCTCCCACCCACAAGCCAGATCCGATCCTCTCCAACTTCAAACACCCAAGCGACCGAGCCCTCCGCAAGCGAGACCAAGTGAAGAAGATGCAGTTCAACGGGCCGACCTTCAGCCGTCCGCCTGTGGTGCCGGAACTGCGCTACCCACCGGGCGTGCTCGTGGAGAGGGAGCTCCGTGTGTGGGCTATTTCAAGGTGGAGGGGTTCTGTCGAACTCACCCGCGCCTTCCTCAGAGCCGGCTATGCCCACCTCCCACGGGGCTCGCCGAGGATGTTCACCCTCAACGAGGTTCGTGACCGCGGCGGCGTCCTCCTACTGCTCACGGTCACCTTCACCAACCCATTTGACGCGCGCGAGCTCCTCGGCCAAGTCTTTTGGTGCGGCTGCGAGGCCATCTTCTTCACCGTCTACAACATCTACACCAACTACGAGCGCATCTTCCCCGCTCCAGGCCAGATGCACTCCCTTCCCTACGACGAGGAGGAGGAGGTGTGAAGATGAAGACGGTGTTGAAGGGGCGCGCGCGGCCAAGGTGGAAGAAGGAGGTCAAGATGAAGATGTTCAAGCCCGGAGTCAAGCTCGTCATGTTTGGTTTTTTATTTTGTTGCTTTTCTATGTCGTGTCGTGTCGTGTCATGTTTCATCATGTGTCCGTGAACTGTCCGTGAACTTATCTAAGTTATTGTAATGGTACGGTGTGTTCCATCTTATTATGTGTGTTAAAAAATGTCCGTGCCCAAACTTATCATTTCTTCCCTAAACAAGTCATGAAGTTCGAGAACTTGTGGTTTTCGGAGGGGGTGAGAAGCCCTCTGTTTCATTCAAACAAAAAGTCATGAACTAACATGCAAATTTATTCCCTTTAAATCCTAAACCAAGTGCCACTCTAACCCTAAACCAAGTGCCACTCTGACCAAAATCATGTGGTAGTGCAACATACATTTTCAACCTTCCAACCCTCCAAAATTTAAGTGCAAAACAAAGGAAAACCACTCTCACGCGTGTGCAACATTCACGGTCTCACTATTTTAAAAAAAAATTTCACAGTCTCACTATGTATACCTTCTTTCCCTACCCATGTCAAAGTCTTGCCATCTATCCTAGCGGTTACCAGCGTAGCCCTAAACACCACAAACCCACGCGTTCCTGGGTTCGAGTCCCCAGGCGCACCAATTTTTTGTGCATTTTCCACCCTTCATTTTTTAGACATATTATGTTTTTCTCAATGTAATGCCCTTAAAAAATGTTCATTTATTTTGGCACCTGGCGTAAACCTCTACCAGAGCTGAGGCACATTTTTCATGACATTTTGGTCTTTCATTTAAATCACGGTGTATTTGAATTGGATTAATTAACAGCTCCAAAAAATTTCTAACATTAATTGTTTGGCTCCGGAATAATTCAATTAGCTTCCACAAAAAGTTTCAGCATTATGATTTACTGCCTAAATTAAATCAGAATAGAAAACAGAAAAATACGCAAGAAAACCCCTGAATGGGCCTAATTGGATGCAGTTGGCCCATTAGTCTAGCCTGCACTTGGCTCTACGCTCTGAATTTGGCCCAAGAGCAACCTTTTTTTGGACAGAAAGGCAGAGCAGAGAGCTGCATTTCATTGATCAAAAGTTTCTGAATTCCTAATTTCTTCTCTTTTTTCCAACATATTTAAATGTTGGTCACTTCTTCTCTTTTTGTTTCAACATTTAAACAACTTTAACCAACATTTAAACTAGGTGAATTTCTCAAACAATTTCAAGATTACAAATTCCTTCATAATTCATGCCTTTCCATACATTTTCAACATTACAACCAGTGCGATTACCATACCTACAAATGCCCAAAAGTATTTGCAAATGGGTATTGGTAGTGCTTGATCTTCAAGCTTCCTAACCTTCTTCTTCAACATCCTAAGCTCAATAGCTAGCTCTCTGTCAGTGCGTGCTTCGCCATCCATCTCTTCTTCCGGAGCTCGTGGTGTGGCCACTGCCGTTCGTGGCAACATGCGCAACCATTCTTCATGCTCTTCTTGCAGTTCATTCATCAGAGTCTTGGCCAGAGCATCGACCCAAAGAAAGAAGCATGTCACCTGCATGAACACTAAACAGATCAACCCATTGCTCAAACATCCCGACGACGAAAATGGTGCAATTGCCCCGATTCTTACCCCATTCTCGCTGCACACGTACAACGGACGATTCTGGTTCCTCGGTGTCTGAGAAACCCTTCGATCAACGCCCGCCCGGCACCGCGGACAGACGAAGACAGGCATGTCCACACGCGCCCGGCTCTGCATCCGCGAGGTGGCGCGGGAGCTTGAGGAAGACATGGAGCTCGGAGCCGAAGGGGATCTCAACGCCGCCGCGCCCTCCACTGCCATCTTCCCACCGCCGCGCCCTCCACAGCTAGCTTCCCGCCGCCGTGCTCTCTCTCTCGCCGTGGTCACCGCCGTGCTCTCTGTCGCCGTGGTCACCACCGCTGTTGCCCGCTTATATAGCACACCCGCCAACGGCTCTCTGCTCAACGGCTCTTTGCTGGGTCCCACAAGCCACGCGTGCAACGGTCTGAATAAAATTGGCCGTTTTTGCCGCCTGGTCCCACCTGTAAGGGCCGAGTCAAAAGGTTGACCTGACGGAGACGGCAGAGTTCACGGAACGAGTCGGTGCGCACGGACTAGGGGCAAAACTGAGCACAATTCGCATCTGAGGGCAAAACTGAGCATATGGACACCACTGAGGGCAAAAGGATAATTAGCCTCAAAAATAATGGTACATCATGTGGAACTATGTATTTCTCTTGAATGTTTTCGACGCATTCCTTATTTAATCTTCCTCGTTGTCTGGGATGTTTTGCAGCAACTCATCGTGATGTATGAAGAGGTTGGTCTTGGCGACCCACAACTCTCGTCGGAGTGTCCTGGTGCTTGTCAAGCTGAAGTGGCTGGCTACGTGGTGTGACCATCTGGGCTGTCAAGGAAAAGTAGGGGGACATCCCTACTTAGTGATCACAGGCACGAGTGAAGAGTGGATCCTCTTCCTTGCTGCAATCTTTTGCATGGGTAGTACTTGACTTGAAACAGAAGTACTGTAGTGTAATGTAATATTTCCCCTTGATATAGTTGAAGCGTGTCAAACTTTCTTTTGATCTTGGCTCCTGGGATGCATATATTTTTGGAGAAATATATGCATATTACTGTTTTTCTTTTAGATCTTGTGGGATGAACCAATGTAGAGTTTGGCATGTAACATTGCTGAGGATTAGGACATGCGCATTTTTGTCTCATAATATTGTCTGTTAAAGATGCAGTCAAAGGAAGTCCGGCCTGTTGTAGTAGATATCTTTTGATGTGTAGACTGCCAAAATTATTGTTGGTCACATGATGGATTTGTTTCTCTTTGAGTACCCACTTTGCTATAACCCGCCTATGCATATGGTGCCAGATTTGGTAAGGTTTGATATTGGCCATCGGGTGGCGGCGGAGTTATATCGGCGTTCATGCCATGACGGTGGCCTCGGCTGATGACCATCTTGTTTGTAAGGTCTTGTTGTCCTCCTTGCCATGGTGGTAGTGTTGAAATGCTGGGCTGATGACCATCTTGTTTGAAGGTCTTGTTGTCCTCCTT
>NW_025230088.1:0-8669 GCF_018294505.1 Triticum aestivum | reverse complement strand
ACGTCCACCGGGACCTGCTCGATGTCGACCACGGAAGAGATACCACCGTTGACTATGTTGCTCGCCATTCTCCCCGCCAAGAAAGAGATCAAAGGATCCAGTTGGAGGATGCGAAGCTAGTGAGGCAGTTGTCCACGGAGCCGCCAGGATGGACGACGAATAACACCGAGGAACATGAGCGACCCCGACGGTCTGCTAGGCGGTGTAGGAGGCGGCTTCCAGACGGCTGGCTGTAGGAGGATGCGCCGTCCCCGGCAGCCAAGCCAGGTGGTGTAGGAGGAGGCACCGTCCCCGACGGCCGGCCAAGCAGTGTAGGGACGCGGCGCCGCCGACAAGCAAGGCGAGGCGATGGGTTGGGGCAACACAGAGATGGGAGGGGAGGCGTCGTGAAGGTGCGGCGGCTGGAGGCGATGGGGGGAGGCGTCGTGAAGGTGCGGCGGCTGGAGGCGATTGGGAGCGGAGCGATGATGCAGCGGTTATTTTCCTTTCATTCTTTCTTGATTGATGTGGGCAGTTTAATTCCTTTCGTGCCAAAGGAAGGTGATCACGGAAGAGAACGTACTTTCCTTTCTTTCTTGATTGATTGACGTGGGCAGTTTCTCTCCTTTCGTGGCAAAGGAAGGTGATCATGGAATAGAAAGTTGTGTTTAGCGTTAAACGCGTTTAGTCGCTCACCATTAGGACGATAACAACTGTTGGATGAATGCGAATGGATGGCCGAGATCTATTAGATCTGCCCCACCGGGTCTTTTTATATTGGTATAGATATAGATGGTAATTAGGAAATACTAATTTATACTAGAATTTGGAAGTACTGCTGATTTGGAAACGTAACAGCAAAACATACAGAGAGAGAAATCAACTCACTTGCAATATCTTAGGAATTCTGGACAAATACCATGTCAAATCTGACCTAATTTGAATCAATCCCGGCCAGGCTGAAGGTGGACGGACGTGGGGCCTACTTATTCTAATCCCATCTCTCTCCTCCTAATAAATCTCTGACGGGATTCTAGTCAATCCGCTGAACAAATCTTGTTCTGAACAATGCTCTTCAATTCTCTCCTTGAAATCAGGGACTCATTGAATGATCCTCTCCCAAAACCAACGCAACTCTTCATTTAATGGCGCAGGCACAACCTTCTCTTCGCCCCATGCACGCGCTGGCTTCTCCTCTCCTCCATTACTCTCTCCCTCCCTTCCTCCGGTTCCTGTGGCGATCCATCCCTCTTCAATCCATTGGTCGCAGGCTCTTGCGCGCGCCTCACGCGGATCATGCTCGCATCCAACGCCTCCCCGCGTTCCCCGTCCCCCATCGTTGGCCAAGCCCTACGAGATCCCCTCTACAAATTGCCGCCCCTTTGCTCTTGCCTCTCCGTTGATCTGTCGCGCCGCACACATTGCTCTCCTTCGTCCTTATGCCAGTACACGGCGAGTACGTCCAGCTGCTTGTCTTCCATCCCCCCCCATGCATACTTCCGAGAACTCGTCTTGGTTTGGAACTGTAAGAGCATGCTCATCTAAACCTGTTTTATAGAATCTTGGCATGCATGGTGCTACTTAACCTACTAACATGTTTTCTTTTCTGAACCTTGTGTTGCAGACATAAGGAGATGGAGGCAGTGATGCAGACAAGAAGCATCACAGCAAAAAGAAAATCAGATGTTGTGTTGGCTATGGGAGAAGATATTGTCCTGTCAAGGGAGATAGGAAAGTCGTGTTGTGCAGGGTAGGTGCTTGAATTACAAGCCTCACACGTTTCAGTTCAAGCAAAGGTTAGGAAAAAAAAATATGCATCAACATTTTGATTACTGCTTCATTTTTTTGACAAAGATGCATCACTCTCGCTACATGCCATGGCGATTTCTTCGGACGCTTCCATGGCATTTCCAATCTTTCTCTAGTCCTTTGCTTGTGGATTTCTTCTCCAGATTCTGGATCTGTTTATAGAGTTATTGTCCTGTGCTTTGCCCTACTTTTCGCTTTCAATGCATCTTTTCTGTGAATTTTCTGATCTCTTGGTGGGGAAATTCTTGGTTGGTTTGATTCCCGTCCCCAAACTGAGCTTCATGTCGATGTATGTGTAATATATATGATTTACAGCACTAATGTATTTGATTTACACTGACAAGTACTATGTAATTTCTTCCATAAGTTTGCTGTTTTCTGAACCCTTCCGCAAGTTTAATGTTTCAGAAGTTAAAACTTACAATAACAGTTTACTATACGTACTGTCATGTTCTATTTTTTTTCTTCAATTAAGTTTAAAGATTCAGAATTTTTGTAGCATTCGGGGCTTGGTTTGTTACTCTTTTGAGTGATTTTAAGTGACACACAATGGAAGATTGTCCATCAATTCTTCGGTCGTACAATTTTTCTGAAACTAAAACTGAACAAAACTAGTGTAAGCTTCATTGTCTCTGGAATTTTAAACAACGCCAAAAGGTGTAAATTACACTTTGGACATGTGTCGTTCAAATATTTTACCCAGGTCTGTTATTTATAGGGCTCCGGCATGCATAATTAGCCCATCTTTTATTTATTTTTGTGTAATTGTAAGTTCAATGGTATCCCTAGTGCTCTAATTTACAGTTTGGACCTCTTCATGTTATACCACATAATTATCTTGTAATTGCTCTCATCTTTGTCTCCATAATTTGTATGGAAACCAAAGTGTTGTAGATTACAATTTGCTTTGCATATAATTTACTGTATATTTAAGTTTGTAATTTCAGTTGTCCGCCACTGTACCTTTAGTGTAAACCCAAGTGCTGCAGTTTACAGTTGGCTTTATATAGGATTTACTAAATAACTAATTTGTTGTTTCAGTTGTTAGTCACTAAATTTATTGTAAACCTTGATGTAGCATTCCCTATTGCTATAGTTTTACTTTTGTTTTGTACAAGTTTCAGTCTCCAAGTAACTTGTGTTTTTTATATTTATTGTTACTAGTGAATGCTAATGCAAGGGTACATTCTAGTTCATCCTTTTTAGAGTTGGTTGTTTATGATCTAGGATGTGTGATGTACAGTTGGAGTATGCTATGATTAATTTATTGTGTCCATATCATTTCTCTCCTTCTGTGTTTTACTGCATCATTGAGTTTTAGGTGTAGTATTCTAATTCTTGTTCTTTCTTTTTAATGAAATCCAGTGTTGTAGTGTTTGCTCAGGTTTGTAACCTGTACTTTCAGTTATTTCTCTCTATTGTCTATGCTAGTTCTTCAGATGAACTGATCCATGACTTACATATTGAGTGTATATCATGTTCATCCTAGATTCTCTATAATTTACGACCTATAGCTCTGTATTTTTTGTGTAATTGACTGTAACTTACATTGGAAACTTGATTTGAGCAGATAGGAATTGATCATGACGGGAGATGTAGATAGTTGAGAAAATTTTGATGGAAACGAAAGAATCGTGTACATGCATTTATTACTCTAGATTACCTTTCCTGGTAATCACATAGAGGACTTTATTGGCTCGGTGTATGCTTTCTGCTATGCAGGCCCTCAACCCTTTTTTCTTGTTTTCTCAGGTCCATTCTAATTCTTTCCATAGTGATATTTGGTTCAATCCATTCTCTAGCAAATTACTTGCTATCGGTCCAGTGGAACCGGTTATGGTACTATATAGGGATGTCGGTGGATGTACATATATGGAAGGATTGGTCATTCACAGACATACAAGAGAAACATGTACATTTTTTTTGAAAGCCTATCGGTATTTTATTTCACAGTCAAAAGAGTTACATCATTTATTACATAAGAGAAATATGTGCATACATGTGTCAGTTTTCTATTTGTTCCAAAATTTAGCCGCGTTTTCATTCACCTTATATATTCATTGATGGATTGACAACTAATGCAATATGGAGATCTTGAAATATTAGTTAAGATGCAGTGCATATTATTCTCGGACTCTTTATGCGAAGGAAAAAATATGGGTTATGTGATGATGGCATGTCTGTCTCACTTGTTTTTTGGTGAGAGAAGATTGTTACTTTTATGGTTTTATCTTTGGGCCTTTTGATCACGTTTATCATGTTGTCTTTGTATTGCCATTAGTCGTTGCTCATTTATTGTAAATGTGCGTTGCTGATTATTTCCTATAATTTCAGGCTTTTCCTATAATTCCATTCAAATTCTTTCCATAGTGTTATTTGGTTCAATCCATTCTCTAGCAAATTACTTGCTATCGGTCCAGTGGAACTCGTTATGGTACTATATAGGGATGTCGGTGGATGTACATATATGGAAGGATTGGTCATTCACAGACATACAAGAGAAACATGTACATTTTTTTTTGAAAGCCTATCGGTATTTTATTTCACAGTCAAAAGAGTTACATCATTTATTACATAAGAGAAATATGTGCATACATGTGTCAGTTTTCTCTTTGTTCCAAAATTTAGCCGCGTTTTCCTTCACCTTATATATTCATTGATGGATTGACAACTAATGCAATATGGAGATGTTGAAATATTAGTTAAGTATAATGTTTGATCTATACTATATGTCATCCATAATTGTTTTTGACTTCTTATTACTTCTTTGCTGCAATCCCTCTCACAAAAAGATGCAGTGCATATTATTCTCGGACTCTTTATGCGAAGGAAAAAATATTGGTTATGTGATGATGGCATGTCTGTCTCACTTGTTTTTTGGTGAGAGAAGATTGTTACTTTTATGGTTTTATCTTCGGGCCTTTTGATCACGTTTATCATGTTGTCTCTGTATTGCCATTAGTCGTTGCTCATTTATCGTAAATGTGCGTTGCTGATTATTTCCTATAATTTCAGGCTTTTCTTATTGGCTGCTCGGCTAGTGGTCTACCCACTTACATCCATTGCGAGGACTTCCATGCACTTGTACTAAAGGCATCTACTGTTAAGTGTCTGGCCAATGGTCGTTTCTTTCTTGACGTGTATGTGGTCCATCATCCCCCCCCCCTCCCACACAGACACATAGACACACACACATCCATTCCGAACCTCTCCCTGTTAGATTGATATAGTATATTCATAGGTTAATTCTTCATATTAATATCTGATGCAGTATATATAAGTAGACGACGCTATCAATTCTCACATGGTTTATATAGTATTCTTTGTTTTAATTGACATAGGTATATATTTGATAGCTCATGTACGCTAATCTCCTATTAGGTGTACTCATTATTCATAGAGTTTCGTTGCAAAATTTTATTGAACAAAAAGCCTTTGGTCAGTTTCATCGGCACTAGCTAGTTGTGAGCAAATTTGTTTTATTTCATCAACCAGTATATGATTCATTCCTTTATCACTATACTCATTTTGTCATTCGTGAAATCAGTTTATAGGCCATGGGATTTACTGATCAGATGTACATAAAAACAGGATAGTTTAAGCCACTTGCTTCCTACTAAATGGGACATTTGCAGACAATGTTTCTGTTTTTATCTCTTATTATTAAAAGAAAATTGTTTGTAAGAAAGTCTAGCTGCACCACCTACCTTGAGTATGTTTAGAGATGAGTTAGTGTTTACTATATCATGCAGTCGACATTTTTATAGATGAGTCTTGGTCCCTCCATTACCAAATACCTCTGCTCTATTCCTTCTTTACTATATCATGCACTTGGCATTTTTGTTATTTTTGCGGCCTTCTTTGAGTATGTTTAAAGATGAGTCAGTGTTTGTATCATGAGACGCATTTGCCGTGTGCTAGCGTTTTTCTCAAACTCATTATATCAGCATGTTAATTATATATGCCGTGTGCTCATCGCCGTCCAAGCCCTACGCGATCTCCTCTATAAATGACGCTCCCTTAGTTCTTCCCTCTCAAACGATCTCTCCTGCCCAAAACATTGCTCCTCCTTTCTCATTATGCCAAGAGCGCAACACACACCGAGGACATCCAGCGGGCGGCCGGATACTTGTGGCTGACCCATAGCACATACCTTGTTTTGGTCCGCCCTCTCTATAAGAGCATGCTCTTTCTTGATCTAAACCTCCTATGAGAAAATACGTGGTGCTAGTAAACCTGACAAGTTTCTTTTCTGTGAACCTTGTGATGTAGTGATGCGGGCAAGAAGCATCACAGCGACAGGTTCGGATGTTGTGTCAACTATGCAGATCCACACGAATCAACTGAAGAAAAGGTTAGGAATTTTTATTATGCTCCTTTTGTTGTTAAAGATCCTTTACTCTCGCTAAATGACATGGCGATTCTTCTGCCGCTTCCATGGCACTTCCAGGCTTTCTCTCGTCGTTTCCTTGAGGATTTGTTCTCCGGAGTCTGGATGTGTGCATAAAGTTATTGCCTTTTGGTTTGTCCTACTTCTCGCTTTCAATGCATCTTTCTGTGTACTCCTCTATTCCTTTATGTAAGGTGTATTTGTTTTTTGATAAAATTTCACAATGTAAGGTGCATTTCTTCCAATTCCTCAAAAATCCGTTTTTAGCCCTCTAGTAAAAAGGAAAGTATGTTTTCCCCGATTGCATGTATCTCTTCTTGTAAAGAGATAAAGGAAATTATCTCTCTCCTGATTGTGCATATATCTTACTTTCCTAGCTTAAATGATTTACTTGCCACTAATAAATGATTTAGCCATGGTTAATTTTGTCCTATGTTGTGTATAGTTATGTGCCTTGGTCATTGTACTGAAAATTATACACCTTACATAAAGGAATGGAGGGAGTATTTGCTCATCTCTTCGTGGAGAAAATATTAGTTGGTTTGCTTCACATCCCTATTTTGAGCTTCGTGCCGATGTATATGCATGTGTGTGATTCCCCTGCGAGGTTGATTATTATTCTCTCTCAAGTTGGTAGTTCTCTCAGATTTTGGGGATGTTGACCTGTTTCTTCACAGATTCTGCGAATGAGGTACAGATGCAATCACTGGTAATGTCTTGCTTAAAATTATAGAGATCTCCAGGATTATAGAGAAATAGTGCTACTGTTTGCATTGTATTTGACTTATAGTATAGTTCTCTTTCTAATTTCTTTTTCCCTAACACTGTAAGTATTAGTAGTAAATCATGTGATTTGGCTGGGCTTAATTTAAATTCTTCAGTTATAGAGACCTTCATGTTAGAGTTAATTCTGGTGTAGCAAATGGGTCACTTATGTCATGAATAGATCACTGTAGAGATGCCATTAATTTCTATTAACGGATTCATTGGTTCACTTGCTCTGAGGTTCTGTAGTGTGGTGTATAAAGGAATGATGACCTGTTCTGATGCTGTCGTGTGTGTAAATGAGTGAAGAATTTGTTCCGATGTTCTGTAGTTCGGTATAAAAATGAGCAGTCTTGTTTTACCTACATCCTTGTTTTTGATTAATCCATGATCATGCATAAAGTTTTGTCAATGATTTTCTCCAAGTAGCATTCGAAGACTTTTTCACTTGAGTGGGCATTGCGCACACTGTAATACCTTGATGTTCTGGTTGGATTGGAGGATTCTTTTCTGAATTTGGAGCAAGCTTTCGCATAAACTATGTGTAGTGGTATCACAGAGGCACCATACAACACCATCCGCTGACAAAATTGTCATTTAAACCTATAAATTTTTATAGCTGGAATAAAGTAAAAATAATGTACTGTGATGGTGCATCATTTCCTGAAAACATCGGAGAGGAATTCCAGTTTAGCAGAATCATATGCAAATTATTTCTTCGTACTTCATACAATTCAATTGGTTACCGGATATCCCTTTCACGCTTAAAACGGGCCTGACCCCCTAAAGAAAACATGAAATAAATATCATCTTTATAATAATTAATCAGCAGACACCATGGCATTTAGGTGTGTTTTCCTTCACCGTTTATATTCATGAAAAGTACTCTGTAAGTACATCAAAGGTTATATTTTATGAATAGATATTTTTTGTGTTTTGTTTTACATTCCGAGTCAAACTATATAATATGTAAATGTGATGTGATATACTGACAACTAGTGCTATATGGAGATGTTGAAAAATTAGTTGAGTATGAAGTTTGATCTATACAATGCGTCATCCAGTAATAATTTTTAATTTCTTATTACTTCTATGTGGTGACCATGGATCAATCAAAAACAAGGATGCATGTAAAATAACATGTTTAGTAGACTACTCATTGGAACAAAGTCATCGCTCATTTATACACCACACTGTAGAACAAGTCATCGTTCATTTATACACCATACTGCAGAACATCAGAGCAAGTAAGCAATGCACCCATTAACAAAAATTAAGGGCATCTCTCTCGTGATTGCTTCATGACATAACTGACCCATTTGCTACACCAGAAGTAACTATAGTTCTCTATGACATGAAGATCTCAATAACTATAGAATTCGAACTTAATTCAACCAAATCACAAGATTTACTACTAAAACTTTCAGTGTTGGGGAAAATGAAATTAGAAAGAAAACTATATTGTAAGTCAAATACAATGCACCAGAAGCACCAGTTCTCTATAACTCTTATCTCTGAAATTGTAAGAAAGACACTAGCAACACACTAAATAATCAACTACAACCAAAATTATGCACTTATGTACTAAAAAAATACAGTAACCAGTCAATCGCAAAGTTCTTCCACTCATTAAATAACTCGACTCGGTAATGAAATAACAAGTAACTTCATGTTCTAGGAACAGATATTGCAATAAACCTATAATGTAAAACAGAGAGAGAGAGAG
>NW_025230087.1:0-16634 GCF_018294505.1 Triticum aestivum | reverse complement strand
GTGAGTGTGGATGACCGACACGTAAATGCACCCCGTGGTTCGTTAATCGTGGAAATCACTGCGGGGGCCCAAAAAAGTGAGTAATAGTCCATGATACGGGCCAGAATCAGCCAAAACTATGAGTATTGATGACCGACACGTAAGCGCGCCTTGGGGTTCAACAACTATGGAAATCACTTCGGGACCTGAAAACAGTGAGTAATAGTCCACAAAACACGTTAGAATTGGCCAAAATTGTGAGTGTTGCTGACCGACACGTAAACACAACCCGGGGTCATTTCGGGACCCCCATAACTAAGTAATAGTCCAAGAAACGGGCCAGAATCGGCCCAAACTGCAATTGTTGATGACCTACACTTAAGCGCACCTTGGGGTTCAACAACCATGGAAATCGCTTTGGGGCCCCAAAACGGTGAGTAACAGTCCACGAAACGGGTCAGAATCGACAAAAACCGCGAGTGTTGATAACCAACCCGTAAGCGCACCCAAGGGTTCGTTAATCGTGGAAATCACTCCGGGGCCCCAAAAAAGTGAGTAATAGTCCATGAAATGGGCCAGAATCGGCCAAAACTGTGAGTGTTGATGACCGACACGTAAACGCACGCAGGGGTTCATTAATCGTGGAAATCACTCCGGGACCCCAAAACAGTGAGTAATAGTTTACAAAAAAGGCAAGAATCGGACAAAAGTGTAAGTGTTGATGACCGAAAGGTAAACGCACCCCGCGGTTCGTTAATCGTTGAAATCACTTCGATATGCCAAAACAGTGCGTAATACTCCACGAAACGGGCCAGAATCGGCCAAAACTGCGAGTGTTGATGAGCGACACATAAATGCACCCCGGTGTTCGTCAAACATGGAAATCACGCCGAGACCCAAAAACAGAGTAATAGTCCAAGAAACGGGCCAGAATCGGCCAAAATTGTGAGTGTGGATGACCGACACGTAAATGCACCCCGTGGTTCGTTAATCGTGGAAATCACTGCGGGGGCCCAAAAAAGTGAGTAATAGTCCATGATACGGGCCAGAATCAGCCAAAACTATGAGTATTGATGACCGACACGTAAGCGCGCCTTGGGGTTCAACAACTATGGAAATCACTTCGGGACCTGAAAACAGTGAGTAATAGTCCACAAAACACGTTAGAATTGGCCAAAATTGTGAGTGTTGCTGACCGACACGTAAACACAACCCGGGGTCATTTCGGGACCCCCATAACTAAGTAATAGTCCAAGAAACGGGCCAAAATCGGCCCAAACTGCAATTGTTGATGACCTACACTTAAGCGCACCTTGGGGTTCAACAACCATGGAAATCGCTTTGGGGCCCCAAAACGGTGAGTAACAGTCTACGAAACGGGTCAGAATCGACAAAAACCGCGAGTGTTGATAACCAACCCGTAAGCGCACCCAAGGGTTCGTTAATCGTGGAAATCACTCCGGGGCCCCAAAAAAGTGAGTAATAGTCCACGAAACGGGCCAGAATCGGCCAAAACTGTGAGTGTTGATGACCGACACGTAAACGCACGCCGGGGTTCGTTAATCGTGGAAATCACTCCGGGACCCCAAAACAGTGAGTAATAGTATACAAAAAAGGCAAGAATCGGACAAAAGTGTAAGTGTTGATGACCGAAACATAAACGCACCCCGCGGTTCGTTAATCGTTGAAATCACTTCGATACCCCAAAACAGTGCGTAATACTCCACGAAACGGGCCAGAATCGGCCAAAACTGCGAGTGTTGATGAGCGACACATAAATGCACCCCGGTGTTCGTCAATCATGGAAATCACGCCGAGACCCAAAAACAGAGTAATAGTCCAAGAAACGGGCCAGAATCGGCCAAAACTGTGAGTGTGGATGACCGACACGTAAATGCACCCCGTGGTTCGTTAATCGTGGAAATCACTCCGGGGGCCCAAAAAAGTGAGTAATAGTCCATGATACGGGCCAGGATCAGCCAAAACTATGAGTATTGATGACCGACACGTAAGCGCGCCTTGGGGTTCATGAACTATGGAAATCACTTCGGGACCTGAAAACAGTGAGTAATAGTCCACAAAACACGTTAGAATTGGCCAAAATTGTGAGTGTTGCTGACCGACACGTAAACACAACCCGCGGTCACTTCGGGACCCCATAACTAAGTAATAGTCCAAGAAACGGGCCAGAATCGGCCCAAGCTGCGATTGTTGATGACTTACACTTAAGCGCACCTTGGGGTTCAACAACCATGGAAATCGCTTTGGGGCCCCAAAACGGTGAGTAACAGTCCACGAAACGGGTCAGAATCGACAAAAACCGCGAGTGTTGATAACCAACCCGTAAGCGCACCCAAGGGTTCCTTAATCGTGGAAATCACTCCGGGGCCCCAAAAAAGTGAGCAATAGTCCATGAAACGGGCCAGAATCGGCCAAAACTGTGAGTGTTGATGACCGACACGTAAACGCACGCCGGGGTTCGTTAATCGTGGAAATCACTCCGGGACCCCAAAACAGTGAGTAATAGTATACAAAAAAGGCAAGAATCGGACAAAAGTGTAAGTGTTGATGACCGAAACGTAAACGCACCCCGCGGTTCGTTAATCGTTGAAATCACTTCGATACCCCAAAACAGTGCGTAATACTCCACGAAACGGGCCAGAATCGGCCAAAACTGCGAGTGTTGATGAGCGACACATAAATGCACCCCGGTGTTCGTCAAACATGGAAATCACGCCGAGACCCAAAAACAGAGTAATAGTCCAAGAAACGGGCCAGAATCGGCCAAAACTGTGAGTGTGGATGACCGACACGTAAATGCACCCCGTGGTTCGTTAATCGTGGAAATCACTCCGGGGGCCCAAAAAAGTGAGTAATAGTCCATGATACGGGCCAGAATCAGCCAAAACTATGAGTATTGATGACCGACACGTAAGCGCGCCTTGGGGTTCAACAACTATGGAAATCACTTCGGGACCTGAAAACAGTGAGTAATAGTCCACAAAACACGTTAGAATTGGCCAAAATTGTGAGGGTTGCTGACCGACACGTAAACACAACCCGGGGTCATTTCGGGACCCCCATAACTAAGTAATAGTCCAAGAAACGGGCCAGAATCGGCCCAAACTTTGATTGTTGATGACCTACACTTAAGCGCAACTTGGGGTTCAACAACCATGGAAATCGCGTTGGGGCCCCAAGACGGTGAGTAACAGTCCACGAAACGGGTCAGAATCGACAAAAACCGCGAGTGTTGATAACCAACCCGTAAGCACACCCAAGGGTTCGTTAATCGTGGAAATCACTCCGGGACCCCAAAACAATGAGTAATAGTATACAAAAAAGGCAAGAATCGGACAAAAGTGTAAGTGTTGATGACCGAAACATAAACGCACCCCGCGGTTCGTTAATCGTTGAAATCACTTCGATACCCCAAAACAATGCGTAATACTCCACGAAACGGGCCAGAATCGGCCAAAACTGCGAGTGTTGATGAGCGACACATAAATGCACCCCGGTGTTCGTCAATCATGGAAATCACGCCGAGACCCAAAAACAGAGTAATAGTCCAAGAAACGGGCCAGAATCGGCCAAAACTGTGAGTGTGGATGACCGACACGTAAATGCACCCCGTGGTTCGTTAATCGTGGAAATCACTCCGGGGGCCCAAAAAAGTGAGTAATAGTCCATGATACGGGCCAGAATCAGCCAAAACTATGAGTATTGATGACCGACACGTAAGCGCGCCTTGGGGTTCAACAACTATGGAAATCACTTCGGGACCTGAAAACAGTGAGTAATAGTCCATAAAACACGTTAGAATTGGCCAAAATTGTGAGGGTTGCTGACCGACACGTAAACACAACCCGGGGTCATTTCGGGACCCCCATAACTAAGTAATAGTCCAAGAAACGGGCCAGAATCGGCCCAAACTTTGATTGTTGATGACCTACACTTAAGCGCACCTTGGGGTTCAACAACCATGGAAATCGCTTTGGGGCCCCAAGACGGTGAGTAACAGTCCACGAAACGGGTCAGAATCGACAAAAACCGCGAGTGTTGATAACCAACCCGGAAGCACACCCAAGGGTTCGTTAATCGTGGAAATCACTCCGGGGCCCCAAAAAAGTGAGTAATAGTCCACGAAACGGGCCAGAATCGGCCAAAACTGTGAGTGTTGATGACCGACACGTAAACGCACGCCGGGGTTCGTTAATCGTGGAAATCACTCCGGGACCCCAAAACAGTGAGTAATAGTATACAAAAAAGGCAAGAATCGGACAAAAATGTAAGTGTTGATGACCGAAACGTAAACGCACCCCGCGGTTAGTTAATCGTTGAAATCACTTCGATACCCCAAAACAGTGCGTAATACTCCACGAAATGGGCCAGAATTGGCCAAAACTGCGAGTGTTGATGAGTGACACATAAATGCACCCCGGTGTTCGTCAATCATGGAAATCACGCCGAGACCCAAAAACAGAGTAATAGTCCAAGAAACGGGCCAGAATCGGCCAAAACTGTGAGTGTGGATGACCGACACGTAAATGCACCCCGTGGTTCGTTAATCGTGGAAATCACTCCGGGGGCCCAAAAAAGTGAGTAATAATCCATGATACGGGCCAGAATCAGCCAAAACTATGAGTATTGATGACCGACACGTAAGCGTGCCTTGGGGTTCAACAACTATGGAAATCACTTCGGGACCTGAAAACAGTGAGTAATAGTCCACAAAACACGTTAGAATTGGCCAAAATTGTGAGGGTTGTTGACCGACACGTAAACACAACCCGGGGTCATTTCGGGACCCCCATAACTAAGTAATAGTCCAAGAAAAGGGCCAGAATCGGCCCAAACTGCGATTGTTGATGACCTACACTTAAGCGCACCTTGGGGTTCAACAGCCATGGAAATCGCTTTGGGGCCCCAAAACGGTGAGTAATAGTCCACGAAACGGGTCAGAATCGACAAAACCGCGAGTGTTGATAACCAACCCGTAAGCGCACCCAAGGGTTCGTTAATCGTGGAAATCACTCCGGGGCCCCAAAAAAGTGAGTAATAGTCCATGAAATGGGCCAGAATCGGCCAAAACTGTGAGTGTTGATGACCGACACGTAAACGCACGCAGGGGTTCATTAATCGTGGAAATCACTCCGGGACCCCAAAACAGTGAGTAATAGTTTACAAAAAAGGCAAGAATTGGACAAAAGTGTAAGTGTTGATGACCGAAAGGTAAACGCACCCCGCGGTTCGTTAATCGTTGAAATCACTTCGATATGCCAAAACAGTGCGTAATACTCCACGAAACGGGCCAGAATCGGCCAAAACTGCGAGTGTTGATGAGCGACACATAAATGCACCCCGGTGTTCGTCAAACATGGAAATCACGCCGAGACCCAAAAACAGAGTAATAGTCCAAGAAACGGGCCAGAATCGGCCAAAATTGTGAGTGTGGATGACCGACACGTAAATGCACCCCGTGGTTCGTTAATCGTGGAAATCACTGCGGGGGCCCAAAAAAGTGAGTAATAGTCCATGATACGGGCCAGAATCAGCCAAAACTATGAGTATTGATGACCGACACGTAAGCGCGCCTTGGGGTTCAACAACTATGGAAATCACTTCGGGACCTGAAAACAGTGAGTAATAGTCCACAAAACACGTTAGAATTGGCCAAAATTGTGAGTGTTGCTGACCGACACGTAAACACAACCCGGGGTCATTTCGGGACCCCCATAACTAAGTAATAGTCCAAGAAACGGGCCAAAATCGGCCCAAACTGCAATTGTTGATGACCTACACTTAAGCGCACCTTGGGGTTCAACAACCATGGAAATCGCTTTGGGGCCCCAAAACGGTGAGTAACAGTCTACGAAACGGGTCAGAATCGACAAAAACCGCGAGTGTTGATAACCAACCCGTAAGCGCACCCAAGGGTTCGTTAATCGTGGAAATCACTCCGGGGCCCCAAAAAAGTGAGTAATAGTCCACGAAACGGGCCAGAATCGGCCAAAACTGTGAGTGTTGATGACCGACACGTAAACGCACGCCGGGGTTCGTTAATCGTGGAAATCACTCCGGGACCCCAAAACAGTGAGTAATAGTATACAAAAAAGGCAAGAATCGGACAAAAGTGTAAGTGTTGATGACCGAAACATAAACGCACCCCGCGGTTCGTTAATCGTTGAAATCACTTCGATACCCCAAAACAGTGCGTAATACTCCACGAAACGGGCCAGAATCGGCCAAAACTGCGAGTGTTGATGAGCGACACATAAATGCACCCCGGTGTTCGTCAATCATGGAAATCATGCCGAGACCCAAAAACAGAGTAATAGTCCAAGAAACGGGCCAGAATCGGCCAAAACTGTGAGTGTGGATGACCGACACGTAAATGCACCCCGTGGTTTGTTAATCGTGGAAATCACTCCGGGGGCCCAAAAAAGTGAGTAATAGTCCATGATACGGGCCAGAATCAGCCAAAACTATGAGTATTGATGACCGACACGTAAGCGCGCCTTGGGGTTCAACAACTATGGAAATCACTTCGGGACCTAAAAACAGTGAGTAATAGTCCACAAAACACGTTAGAATTGGCCAAAATTGTGAGTGTTGCTGACCGACACGTAAACACAACCCGCGGTCATTTCGGGACCCCATAACTAAGTAATAGTCCAAGAAACGGGCCAGAATCGGCCCAAACTGCGATTGTTGATGACCTACACTTAAGCGCACCTTGGGGTTCAACAACCATGGAAATCGCTTTGGGGCCCCAAAACGGTGAGTAACAGTCCACGAAACGGGTCAGAATCGACAAAAACCGCGAGTGTTGATAACCAACCCGTAAGCGCACCCAGGGGTTCGTTAATCGTGGAAATCACTCCGGGGCCCCAAAAAAGTGAGTAATAGTCCACGAAACGGGCCAGAAATCGGCCAAAACTGTGAGTGTTGATGACCGACACGTAAACACACGCCGGGGTTCGTTAATCGTGGAAATCACTCCGGGACCCCAAAACAGTGAGTAATAGTATACAAAAAAGGCAAGAATCGGACAAAAGTGTAAGTGTTGATGACCGAAACGTAAACGCACCCGCGGTTCGTTAATCGTTGAAATCACTTCGATACCCCAAAACAGTGCGTAATACTCCACGAAACGGGCCAGAATCGGCCAAAACTGCGAGTGTTGATGAGCGACACATAAATGCACCCCGGTGTTCGTCAATCATGGAAATCACGCCGAGACCCAAAAACAGAGTAATAGTCCAAGAAACGGGCCAGAATCGGCCAAAACTGTGAGTGTGGATGACCGACACGTAAATGCACCCCGTGGTTCGTTAATCGTGGAAATCACTCCGGGGGCCCAAAAAAGTGAGTAATAGTCCATGATACGGGCCAGAATCAGCCAAAACTATGAGTATTGATGACCGACACGTAAGCGCGCCTTGGGGTTCAACAACTATGGAAATCACTTCCGGACCTAAAAACAGTGAGTAATAGTCCACAAAACACGTTAGAATTGGCCATAATTGTGAGGGTTGTTAACCGACACGTAAACACAACCCGCGGTCATTTCGGGACCCCCATAACTAAGTAATAGTCCAAGAAACGGGCCAGAATCGGCCCAAACTGCGATTGTTGATGACCTACACTTAAGCGCACCTTGGGGTTCAACAACCATGGAAATCGCTTTGGGGCCCCAAAACGGTGAGTAATAGTCCACGAAACGGGTCAGAATCGACAAAACCGCGAGTGTTGATAACCAACCCGTAAGCGCACCCAAGGGTTCATTAATCGTGGAAATCACTCCGGGGCCCCAAAAAAGTGAGTAATAGTCCACGAAATGGGCCAGAATCGGCCAAAACTGTGAGTGTTGATGACCGACACGTAAACGCACCCAGGGGTTCGTTAATCGTGGAAATCACTCCGGGACCCCAAAACAGTGAGTAATAGTATACAAAAAAGGCAAGAATCGGACAAAAGTGTAAGTGTTGATGACCGAAACGTAAACGCACCCCGCGGTTCGTTAATCGTTGAAATCACTTCGATATGCCAAAACAGTGCGTAATACTCCACGAAACGGGCCAGAATCGGCCAAAACTGCGAGTGTTGATGAGCGACACATAAATGCACCCCGGTGTTCGTCAAACATGGAAATCACGCCGAGACCCAAAAACAGAGTAATAGTCCATGAAACGGGCCAGAATCGGCCAAAACTGTGAGTGTGGATGACCGACACGTAAATGCACCCCGTGGTTCGTTAATCGTGGAAATCACTCCGGGGGCCCAAAAAAGTGAGTAATAGTCCATGATACGGGCCAGAATCAGCCAAAACTATGAGTATTGATGACCGACACGTAAGCGCGCCTTGGGGTTCAACAACTATGGAAATCACTTCGGGACCTGAAAACAGTGAGTAATAGTCCACAAAACACGTTAGAATTGGCCAAAATTGTGAGGGTTGTTGACCGACACGTAAACACAACCCGGGGTCATTTCGGGACCCCCATAACTAAGTAATAGTCCAAGAAACGGGCCAGAATCGGCCCAAACTGCGATTGTTGATGACCTACACTTAAGCGCACCTTGGGGTTCAACAACCATGGAAATCGCTTTGGGGCCCCAAAACGGTGAGTAACATTCCACGAAACGGGTCAGAATCGACAAAACCGCGAGTGTTGATAACCAACCCGTAAGCGCACCCAAGGGTTCGTTAATCGTGGAAATCACTCCGGGGCCCCAAAAAAGTGAGTAATAGTCCACGAAACGGGCCAGAATCGGCCAAAACTGTGAGTGTTGATGACCGACACGTAAACGCACGCCGGGGTTCGTTAATCGTGGAAATCACTCCGGGACCCCAAAACAGTGAGTAATAGTATACAAAAAGGCAAGAATCTGACAAAAGTGTAAGTGTTGATGACCGAAACGTAAACGCACCCCGCGGTTCGTTAATCGTTGAAATCACTTCGATACCCCAAAACAGTGCGTAATACTCCACGAAACGGGGCAGAATCGGCCAAAACTGCGAGTGTTGATGAGCGACACATAAATGCACCCCGGTGTTCGTCAATCATGGAAATCACGCCGAGACCCAAAAACAGAGTAATAGTCCAAGAAACGGGCCAGAATCGGCCAAAACTGTGAGTGTGGATGACCGACACGTAAATGCACCCCGTGGTTCGTTAATCGTGGAAATCACTCCGGGGGCCCAAAAAGTGAGTAATAGTCCATGATACGGGCCAGAATCAGCCAAAACTATGAGTATTGATGACCGAGACATAAGCGCGCCTTGGGGTTCAACAACTATGGAAATCACTTCGGGACCTGAAAACAGTGAGTAATAGTCCACAAAACACGTTAGAATTGGCCAAAATTGTGAGGGTTGTTGACCGACACGTAAACACAACCCGGGGTCATTTCGGGACCCCCATAACTAAGTAATAGTCCAAGAAACGGGCCAGAATCGGCCCAAACTGCGATTGTTGATGACCTACACTTAAGCGCACCTTGGGGTTCAACAACCATGGAAATCGCTTTGGGGCCCCAAAACGGTGAGTAACATTCCACGAAACGGGTCAGAATCGACAAAACCGCGAGTGTTGATAACCAACCCGTAAGCGCACCCAAGGGTTCGTTAATCGTGGAAATCACTCCGGGGCCCCAAAAAAGTGAGTAATAGTCCACGAAATGGGCCAGAATCGGCCAAAACTGTGAGTGTTGATGACCGACACGTAAACGCACGCAGGGGTTCGTTAATCGTGGAAATCACTCCGGGACCCCAAAACAGTGAGTAATAGTATACAAAAAAGGCAAGAATCGGACAAAAGTGTAAGTGTTGATGACCGAAACGTAAACGCACCCCGCGGTTCGTTAATCGTTGGAATCACTTCGATACCCCAAAACAGTGCGTAATACTCCACGAAACGGGCCAGAATCGGCCAAAACTGCGAGTGTTGATGAGCGACACATAAATGCACCCCGGTGTTCGTCAAACATGGAAATCACGCCGAGACCCAAAAACAGAGTAATAGTCCAAGAAACGGGCCAGAATCGGCCAAAATTGTGAGTGTGGATGACCGACACGTAAATGCACCCCGTGGTTCGTTAATCGTGGAAATCACTGCGGGGGCCCAAAAAAGTGAGTAATAGTCCATGATACGGGCCAGAATCAGCCAAAACTATGAGGATTGATGACCGACACGTAAGCGCGCCTTGGGGTTCAACAACTATGGAAATCACTTCGGGACCTGAAAACAATGAGTAATAGTCCACAAAACACGTTAGAATTGGCCAAAATTGTGAGTGTTGCTGACCGACACGTAAACACAACCCGGGGTCATTTCGGGACCCCCATAACTAAGTAATAGTCCAAGAAACGGGCCAGAATCGGCCCAAACTGCAATTGTTGATGACCTACACTTAAGCGCACCTTGGGGTTCAACAACCATGGAAATCGCTTTGGGGCCCCAAAACGGTGAGTAACAGTCCACGAAACGGGTCAGAATCGACAAAACCGCGAGTGTTGATAACCAACCCGTAAGCGCACCCAAGGGTTCTTTAATCGTGGAAATCACTCCGGGGCCCCAAAAAAGTGAGTAATAGTCCACGAAACGGGCCAGAATCGGCCAAAACTGTGAGTGTTGATGACCGACACGTAAACGCACGCCGGGGTTCGTTAATCGTGGAAATCACTCCGGGACCCCAAAACAGTGAGTAATAGTATACAAAAAGGCAAGAATCTGACAAAAGTGTAAGTGTTGATGACCGAAACGTAAACGCACCCCGCGGTTCGTTAATCGTTGAAATCACTTCGATACCCCAAAACAGTGCGTAATACTCCACGAAACGGGGCAGAATCGGCCAAAACTGCGAGTGTTGATGAGCGACACATAAATGCACCCCGGTGTTCGTCAATCATGGAAATCACGCCGAGACCCAAAAACAGAGTAATAGTCCAAGAAACGGGCCAGAATCGGCCAAAACTGTGAGTGTGGATGACCGACACGTAAATGCACCCCGTGGTTCGTTAATCGTGGAAATCACTCCGGGGGCCCAAAAAGTGAGTAATAGTCCATGATACGGGCCAGAATCAGCCAAAACTATGAGTATTGATGACCGAGACATAAGCGCGCCTTGGGGTTCAACAACTATGGAAATCACTTCGGGACCTGAAAACAGTGAGTAATAGTCCACAAAACACGTTAGAATTGGCCAAAATTGTGAGGGTTGTTGACCGACACGTAAACACAACCCGGGGTCATTTCGGGACCCCCATAACTAAGTAATAGTCCAAGAAACGGGCCAGAATCGGCCCAAACTGCGATTGTTGATGACCTACACTTAAGCGCACCTTGGGGTTCAACAACCATGGAAATCGCTTTGGGGCCCCAAAACGGTGAGTAACATTCCACGAAACGGGTCAGAATCGACAAAACCGCGAGTGTTGATAACCAACCCGTAAGCGCACCCAAGGGTTCGTTAATCGTGGAAATCACTCCGGGGCCCCAAAAAAGTGAGTAATAGTCCACGAAATGGGCCAGAATCGGCCAAAACTGTGAGTGTTGATGACCGACACGTAAACGCACGCAGGGGTTCGTTAATCGTGGAAATCACTCCGGGACCCCAAAACAGTGAGTAATAGTATACAAAAAAGGCAAGAATCGGACAAAAGTGTAAGTGTTGATGACCGAAACGTAAACGCACCCCGCGGTTCGTTAATCGTTGGAATCACTTCGATACCCCAAAACAGTGCGTAATACTCCACGAAACGGGCCAGAATCGGCCAAAACTGCGAGTGTTGATGAGCGACACATAAATGCACCCCGGTGTTCGTCAAACATGGAAATCACGCCGAGACCCAAAAACAGAGTAATAGTCCAAGAAACGGGCCAGAATCGGCCAAAATTGTGAGTGTGGATGACCGACACGTAAATGCACCCCGTGGTTCGTTAATCGTGGAAATCACTGCGGGGGCCCAAAAAAGTGAGTAATAGTCCATGATACGGGCCAGAATCAGCCAAAACTATGAGTATTGATGACCGACACGTAAGCGCGCCTTGGGGTTCAACAACTATGGAAATCACTTCGGGACCTGAAAACAGTGAGTAATAGTCCACAAAACACGTTAGAATTGGCCAAAATTGTGAGTGTTGCTGACCGACACGTAAACACAACCCGGGGTCATTTCGGGACCCCCATAACTAAGTAATAGTCCAAGAAACGGGCCAGAATCGGCCCAAACTGCAATTGTTGATGACCTACACTTAAGCGCACCTTGGGGTTCAACAACCATGGAAATCGCTTTGGGGCCCCAAAACGGTGAGTAACAGTCCACGAAACGGGTCAGAATCGACAAAAACCGCGATTGTTGATAACCAACCCGTAAGCGCACCCAAGGGTTCGTTAATCGTGGAAATCACTCCGGGGCCCCAAAAAAGTGAGTAATAGTCCACGAAACGGGCCAGAATCGGCCAAAACTGTGAGTGTTGATGACCGACACGTAAACGCACGCCAGGGTTCGTTAATCGTGGAAATCACTCCGGGACCCCAAAACAGTGAGTAATAGTATACAAAAAAGGCAAGAATCGGACAAAAGTGTAAGTGTTGATGACCGAAACATAAACGCACCCCGCGGTTCGTTAATCGTTAAAATCACTTCGATACCCCAAAACAGTGCGTAATACTCCATGAAACGGGCCAGAATCGGCCAAAACTGCAAGTGTTGATGAGCGACACATAAATGCACCCCGGTGTTCGTCAATCATGGAAATCACGCCGAGACCCAAAAACAGAGTAATAGTCCAAGAAACGGGCCAGAATCGGCCAAAACTGTGAGTGTGGATGACCGACACGTAAATGCACCCCGTGGTTCGTTAATCGTGGAAATCACTCCGGGGGCCCAAAAAAGTGAGTAATAGTCCATTATACGGGCCAGAATCAGCCAAAACTATGAGTATTGATGACCGACACGTAAGCGCGCCTTGGGGTTCAACAACTATGGAAATCACTTCCGGACCTAAAAACAGTGAGTAATAGTCCACAAAACACGTTAGAATTGGCCATAATTGTGAGGGTTGTTGACCGACACGTAAACACAACCCGCGGTCATTTCGGGACCCCCATAACTAAGTAATAGTCCAAGAAACGGGCCAGAATCGGCCCAAACTGCGATTGTTGATGACCTACACTTAAGCGCACCTTGGGGTTCAACAACCATGGAAATCGCTTTGGGGCCCCAAAACGGTGAGTAACATTCCACGAAACGGGTCAGAATCGACAAAACCGCGAGTGTTGATAACCAACCCGTAAGCGCACCCAAGGGTTCATTAATCGTGGAAATCACTCCGGGGCCCCAAAAAAGTGAGTAATAGTCCACGAAACGGGCCAGAATCGGCCAAAACTGTGAGTGTTGATGACCGACACGTAAACGCACGCCAGGGTTCGTTAATCGTGGAAATCACTCGGGGACCCCAAAACAGTGAGTAATAGTATACAAAAAAGGCAAGAATCGGACAAAAGTGTAAGTGTTGATGACCGAAACATAAACGCACCCCGCGGTTCGTTAATCGTTAAAATCACTTCGATACCCCAAAACAGTGCGTAATACTCCACGAAACGGGCCAGAATCGGCCAAAACTGCAAGTGTTGATGAGCGACACATAAATGCACCCCGGTGTTCGTCAATCATGGAAATCACGCCGAGACCCAAAAACAGAGTAATAGTCCAAGAAACGGGCCAGAATCGGCCAAAACTGTGAGTGTGGATGACCGACACGTAAATGCACCCCGTGGTTCGTTAATCGTGGAAATCACTCCGGGGGCCCAAAAAAGTGAGTAATAGTCCATTATACGGGCCAGAATCAGCCAAAACTATGAGTATTGATGACCGACACGTAAGCGCGCCTTGGGGTTCAACAACTATGGAAATCACTTCGGGACCTGAAAACAGTGAGTAATAGTCCACAAAACACGTTAGAATTGGCCATAATTGTGAGGGTTGTTGACCGACACGTAAACACAACCCGCGGTCATTTCGGGACCCCCATAACTAAGTAATAGTCCAAGAAACGGGCCAGAATCGGCCCAAACTGCGATTGTTGATGACCTACACTTAAGCGCACCTTGGGGTTCAACAACCATGGAAATCGCTTTGGGGCCCCAAAACGGTGAGTAACAGTCCACGAAACGGGTCAGAATCGACAAAACCGTGAGTGTTGATAACCAACCCGTAAGCGCACCCAAGGGTTCTTTAATCGTGGAAATCACTGCGGGGCCCCAAAAAAGTGAGTAATAGTCCACGAAATGGGCCAGAATCGGCCAAAACTGTGAGTGTTGATGACCGACACGTAAACGCACCCAGGGGTTCGTTAATCGTGGAAATCACTCCGGGACCCCAAAACAGTGAGTAATAGTATACAAAAAAGGCAAGAATCGGACAAAAGTGTAAGTGTTGATGACCGAAACGTAAACGCACCCCGCGGTTCATTAATCGTTGAAATCACTTCGATATGCCAAAACAGTGCGTAATACTCCACGAAACGGGCCAGAATCGGCCAAAACTGCGAGTGTTGATGAGCGACACATAAATGCACCCCGGTGTTCGTCAAACATGGAAATCACGCCGAGACCCAAAAACAGAGTAATAGTCCATGAAACGGGCCAGAATCGGCCAAAACTGTGAGTGTGGATGACCGACACGTAAATGCACCCCGTGGTTCGTTAATCGTGGAAATCACTGCGGGGGCCCAAAAAAGTGAGTAATAGTCCATGATACGGGCCAGAATCAGCCAAAACTATGAGGATTGATGACCGACACGTAAGCGCGCCTTGGGGTTCAACAACTATGGAAATCACTTCGGGACCTGAAAACAGTGAGTAATAGTCCACAAAACACGTTAGAATTGGCCAAAATTGTGAGTGTTGCTGACCGACACGTAAACACAACCCGGGGTCATTTCGGGACCCCCATAACTAAGTAATAGTCCAAGAAACGGGCCAGAATCGGCCCAAACTGCAATTGTTGATGACCTACACTTAAGCGCACCTTGGGGTTCAACAACCATGGAAATCGCTTTGGGGCCCCAAAACGGTGAGTAACAGTCCACGAAACGGGTCAGAATCGACAAAACCGCGAGTGTTGATAACCAACCCGTAAGCGCACCCAAGGGTTCTTTAATCGTGGAAATCACTGCGGGGCCCCAAAAAAGTGAGTAATAGTCCACGAAACGGGCCAGAATCGGCCAAAACTGTGAGTGTTGATGACCGACACGTAAACGCACGCCGGGGTTCGTTAATCGTGGAAATCACTCCGGGACCCAAAAAAAGTGAGTAATAGTATACAAAAAAGGCAAGAATCTGACAAAAGTGTAAGTGTTGATGACCAAAACGTAAACGCACCCCGCGGTTCGTTAATCGTTGAAATCACTTCGATACCCCAAAACAGTGCGTAATACTCCACGAAACGGGGCAGAATCGGCCAAAACTGCGAGTGTTGATGAGCGACACATAAATGCACCCCGGTGTTCGTCAATCATGGAAATCACGCCGAGACCCAAAAACAGAGTAATAGTCCAAGAAACGGGCCAGAATCGGCCAAAACTGTGAGTGTGGATGACCGACACGTAAATGCACCCCGTGGTTCGTTAATCGTGGAAATCACTCCGGGGGCCCAAAAAAGTGAGTAATAGTCCATGATACGGGCCAGAATCAGCCAAAACTATGAGTATTGATGACCGAGACGTAAGCGCGCCTTGGGGTTCAACAACTATGGAAATCACTTCGGGACCTGAAAACAGTGAGTAATAGTCCACAAAACACGTTAGAATCGGCCAAAATTATGAGGGTTGTTGACCGACACGTAAACACAACCCGGGGTCATTTCGGGACCCCCATAACTAAGTAATAGTCCAAGAAACGGGCCAGAATCGGCCCAAACTGCGATTGTTGATGACCTACACTTAAGCGCACCTTGGGGTTCAACAACCATGGAAATCGCTTTGGGGCCCCAAAACGGTGAGTAACATTCCACGAAACGGGTCAGAATCGACAAAACCGCGAGTGTTGATAACCAACCCGTAAGCGCACCCAAGGGTTCGTTAATCGTGGAAATCACTCCGGGGCCCCAAAAAAGTGAGTAATAGTCCACGAAATGGGCCAGAATCGGCCAAAACTGTGAGTGTTGATGACCGACACGTAAACGCACGCAGGGGTTCGTTAATCGTGGAAATCACTCCGGGACCCCAAAACAGTGAGTAATGGTATACAAAAAAGGCAAGAATCGGACAAAAGTGTAAGTGTTGATGACCGAAACGTAAACGCACCCCGCGGTTCGTTAATCGTTGGAATCACTTCGATACCCCAAAACAGTGCGTAATACTCCACGAAACGGGCCAGAATCGGCCAAAACTGCGAGTGTTGATGAGCGACACATAAATGCACCCCGGTGTTCGTCAAACATGGAAATCACGCCGAGACCCAAAAACAGAGTAATAGTCCAAGAAACGGGCCAGAATCGGCCAAAACTGTGAGTGTGGATGACCGACACGTAAATGCACCCCGTGGTTCGTTAATCGTGGAAATCACTCCGGGGGCCCAAAAAAGTGAGTAATAGTCCATGATACGGGCCAGAATCAGCCAAAACTATGAGTATTGATGACCGA
>NW_025230086.1:15472-16640 GCF_018294505.1 Triticum aestivum | reverse complement strand
CACCATGTCTATTTTAGGGTAACGCGAGTCGAGGCGGATATCGTCGCGGTAGAGACGTCGGGCGCCGAGACGAGCACGTGAGACCACTGCCACCCCGTCTATCTTAGGGTAACGCGAGTCGAGGTGGACGTCCTCGCAGTAGCGACGTCGGGCGCCGAGACGAGCACGTGACACCACTGCCACCCCGTCTATCTTAGGGTAACGCAAGTCGAGGCGGACGTCATCGCGGTAGCGATGATGGACGCTGAGACGAGCACGTGACACCAGGGCCACCCTGTCTATCTTAGGGTAACGCGAGTCGAGGCGGACGTCGTCGCGGTAGCGACGATGGACGCCTAGACGAGCACGTGACACCAGGGCCACCCTGTCTATCTTAGGATAACGCGAGTCGAGGCGGACGTCGTCACAGTAGCGACGTCGGACGCCGAGACGAGCACGTGAGACCACTGCCACCCTGTCTATCTTAGGGTAACGCGAGTCAAGGCGGACGTTGTCGCGGTAGCGACGACGGACGCCGAGACGAGCACGTGACACCACTGCCACCCTGTCTATCTTAGGGTAACGCGAGTCGAGGCGGACGTTATCGCGGTAGCGACGACGGACGCCGAGACGAGCACGTGACACCGCTGCCACCATGTCTATCTTAGGGTAACGCGAGTTGAGGCGGATATCGTCGCGGTAGCGACGGCGGACGCCGAGACGAGCACGTGAGACCACTAACACCCTGTCCATCTTAGGGTAACCCGAGTCGAGGCGGACGTCGTCGCGGTAGCGACGTCGGCCGCCGAGACAAGCACGTCAGACCACTGCCACCCTGTCCATCTTAGGGTAATGCGAGTCGTGGCGGACGTCGTTGCAGTAGCGACGTCGGACGCTGAGACGAGCACGTGACACCAGGGCCGCCCTGTCTATCATAGGGTAACGCGAGTCAAGGCGGACGTTGTCGCGGTAGCGACGTCGGACGCCGAGACGAGCACGTGACACCACTGCCACCCTGTCTATCTTAGGATAACGGGAGTCAAGGCGGACATTGTCGCGGTAGCGACGACGGACGCCGAGACGAGCACGTGACACCACTGCCACCCTGTCTATCTTAGGGTAACGCGAGTCGAGGCGGACGTTGTCGCGGTAGCAACGACGGAAGCCGAGACGAGCACGTGACACCGCT
>NW_025230086.1:14014-14568 GCF_018294505.1 Triticum aestivum | reverse complement strand
TAACGCGAGTCAAGGCGGACGACCTCGCAGTAGTGACGTCGGACGCCGAGACGACCACGTGACACCACTGCCACCCCATCTATCTTAGGGTAACGCGAGTCAAGGCGGACGTTGTCGCGGTAGCGACGACGGACGCCGAGACGAGCACATGACACCACTGCCACCCTGTCTATCTTAGGGTAACGCGAGTCGAGGCGGACGTTGTCGCGGTAGAGAGGACGGACGCCGAGACGAGCACGTGACACCACTGCCACCCTGTCTATCTTAGGGTAACGCGAGTCGAGGCGGACGTCGTCGCGGTAGCGACGATGGACGCCGAGACGAGCACGTGAGACCACTGCCACCATGTCTATCTTAGGGTAACGCGAGTTGAGGCGGACATCGTCGCGGTAGCGACGACGGACGCCGAGACGAGCACGTGACACCACTACCACCATGTCTATCTTAGGGTAACGCGAGTCGAGGCGGATATCGTCGCGGTAGCGACGGCGGACACGGAGACGAGCACGTGAGATCACTGCCACCCTATCCATCTTAGGGTAACGCGAGTCGAG
>NW_025230086.1:13243-13842 GCF_018294505.1 Triticum aestivum | reverse complement strand
CACCCTGTCTATCTTAGGGTAACGCAAGTCCAGGCGGACGTCGTCGCGGTAGCGACATCGGACGCCGAGACGAGCACGTGACACCACTGCCACCCTGTCTATCTTAGGGTAACGCGAGTCGAGGCGGACGTTGTCGCGGTAGCGACGACGGACGCCGAGACGAGCACGTGACACCGCTGCCACCCTGTCTATCTTGGGGTAACGTGAGTCTAGGCGGACGTCGTGGCGGTAGCGACGACAGACGCCGAGACGAGCACGTGACACCACTGCCACCATGTCTATCTTAGGGTAACGCGAGTCAAGGCGGATATCGTCGCGGTAGCGATGACGGACGCCGAGACGAGCACGTGAGACCACTGCCACCCTGTCCATCTTAGGGTAACGCGACTCGAGGCGGACATCGTCGCGGTAGCGACGTCAGCCGCCGAGACGAGCACGTGACACCACTGCCACCCCGTCTATCTTAGGGTAACGCGAGTCGAGGCGGACGTCCTCGCAGTAGCGACGACGGACACCGAGACGAGCACGTGAGACCACTGCCACCCTGTCCATCTTAGGGTAACGCGAGTGGAGGCGGACGTCGTCGCGGTAGCGACGTC
>NW_025230086.1:12599-13153 GCF_018294505.1 Triticum aestivum | reverse complement strand
TAACGCGAGTCAAGGCGGACGACCTCGCAGTAGTGACGTCGGACGCCGAGACGACCACGTGACACCACTGCCACCCCATCTATCTTAGGGTAACGCGAGTCAAGGCGGACGTTGTCGCGGTAGCGACGACGGACGCCGAGACGAGCACATGACACCACTGCCACCCTGTCTATCTTAGGGTAACGCGAGTCGAGGCGGACGTTGTCGCGGTAGAGAGGACGGACGCCGAGACGAGCACGTGACACCACTGCCACCCTGTCTATCTTAGGGTAACGCGAGTCGAGGCGGACGTCGTCGCGGTAGCGACGATGGACGCCGAGACGAGCACGTGAGACCACTGCCACCATGTCTATCTTAGGGTAACGCGAGTTGAGGCGGACATCGTCGCGGTAGCGACGACGGACGCCGAGACGAGCACGTGACACCACTACCACCATGTCTATCTTAGGGTAACGCGAGTCGAGGCGGATATCGTCGCGGTAGCGACGGCGGACACGGAGACGAGCACGTGAGATCACTGCCACCCTATCCATCTTAGGGTAACGCGAGTCGAG
>NW_025230086.1:10532-11219 GCF_018294505.1 Triticum aestivum | reverse complement strand
CGCGGTAGCGACGACGGACGCCGAGACGAGCACGTGACACCACTGCCGCCCTGTCTATCTTAGGGTAACGCGAGTCGAGGCCGATGTTATCGCGGTAGTGACGACGGACGCCGAGACGAGCACGTGACACCGCTGCCACCATGTCTAGCTTAGGGTAACGCGAGTCGAGGCGGATATCGTCGCGGTAGCGACGGCGGACGCCGAGACGAGCACGTGAGACCACTGCCACCCTGTCCATCTTAGGGTAATGCAAGTCGAGGCAGACGTCGTCGCGGTAGCGACGTCGGCCGCTGAGACGAGCACGTGAGACCACTGCCACCCTGTCCATCTTAGGGTAACGCGAGTCGAGGCGGACGTCGTCGCGGTAGCGACAACGGACACCGAGACGAGCACGTGAGACCATTGCCACCATGTCCATCTTAGGGTAACGCGAGTCGAGGCGGATATCGTCGCGGTAGCGACGGCGGACGCCGAGACGAGCACGTGAGACCACTACCACCCTGTCCATCTTAGGGTAACGCGAGTCGAAGCGGACGTCGTCGCAGTAGCGACGACGGACGCCGAGACGAGCACGTGACACTAGGGCCACCCTGTCTATCTTAGGGTAACGCGAGTCGAGGCGAACGTCGTCGCCATAGCGACGACGGATGACGAGACGAGCAAGTGACACCACTGCCACCCTGCCTA
>NW_025230086.1:6720-7744 GCF_018294505.1 Triticum aestivum | reverse complement strand
ACGACGGACGCCGAGACGAGCACGTGACACCACTGCTACCCTGTCTATCTTAGGGTAATACGAGTCGAGGCGGACGTCGTCGCGGTAGCGACGACGTACGCCGAGACGAGCACGTGACACCAGGGCCACCCTGTCTATCTTAGGGTAACGCGAGTCTAGGCGGACGTCGTCACGGTAGCGACGACGGACACCGAGACGAGCACGTGACACCACTGCCACCCTGTCTATCTTAGGGTAACGCGAGTCGAGGCGGACGTCGTCGCGGTAGCGACGTCGGACGCCGAGAGGAGCACGTGACATCACTGCCACCCTGTCTATCTGAGGGTAACGCGAGTCGAGGCGGACGTCGTCGCGGTAACAACGACGGACGCCGAGACGAGCACGTGACACCAGGGCCACCCTGTCTATCTTAGGGTAACGCGAGTCGAGGCGGACGTCGTCGCGGTAGCGACGATGCACGCCGAGACGCGCACGTGACACCACTGCCACCCTATCTATCTAAGCGTAACGTGAGTCGAGGCGGCCGTGGTCGCGGTAGTGACGACGGACGCCGAGACGAGCATGTGACTCCAGTGCGACCCTGTCTATCTTAGGGTAACGTGAGTCGAGGCGGTTGTCGTCGCGGTAGCGACGTCGGACGCCGAGACGAGCACGTGACATCACTGCCATCCTGTCTATCTGAAGGTAACGCGAGTCGAGGCGGACGTCGTCGCGGTAACAACGACGGACGCGGAGACGAGCACGTGACACCAGGGCCACCCTGTCTATCTTAGGGTAAAGCGTGTCGAGGCGGACGTCGTCACGGTAGCGACGACGGACGCCGAGACGAGCACGTGACACCACTGCCACCCTATCTATCTTAGGGTAACGCGAGTCGAGGCGGACGTCGTCGCGGTAGCGACGATGCACGCCGAGACGGGCACGTGACACCACTACCACCCTATCTATCTAAGCGTAACGTGAGTTGAGCCGGCCGTGGTCGCGGTAGCGACGACGGACGCCGAGACGAGCATGTGACACCAGG
>NW_025230086.1:4975-5482 GCF_018294505.1 Triticum aestivum | reverse complement strand
CGTGACACCACTGCCACCCTGTCTATCTTAGGGTAACGCGAGCCGAGGCGGACGTCGTCGCGGTAGCGACGACGGACGCTGAGACGAGCACGTGACACCAGGGCCACCCTGTCTATCTTAGGGTAACGCGAGTCGAGGCGGACGTCGTCGCGGTAGCGACGACGGACGCCGAGACGAGCACGTGACACCAGGGCTACCCTGTCTATCTTAGGGTAACGCGAGTCGAGGCGGACGTCGTCGCCGTGGCGACGTCGGACGCCGAGACGAGCACATGACACCACTGCCACCCTGTCTATCTTAGGGTAACGCGAGTCAAGGCGGATGTTGTCGGCGGTAGCGATGACGGACGCCGAGACGAGCACGTTACACCACTGCCACCATGTCTATCTTAGGGTAACGCGAGTCAAGGCGGACGTTGTTGCGGTAGCGACATCGGACGCCGAGACGAGCACATGACACCACTGCCACCCTGTCTATCTTAGGGTAACGCGAGTCGAGGCGGATATC
>NW_025230086.1:2753-3388 GCF_018294505.1 Triticum aestivum | reverse complement strand
AGCGACGATGGACGCCGAGACGGGCACGTGATAGCACTGCTACCCTCTCTATCTAAGGGTAACGCGAGTCGAGGCGGACGTCGTCGCGGTAGCGACCACGGACGCCGAGACGAGCACGTGACACCAGGGCCACCCTGTCTATCTTAGGGTAACGCGAGTCGAGGCGGACGTCCTCGCTGTAGCGACGACGGACGCCGAGACGAGCACGTGACACTAGGGCCACCCTGTCTATCTTAGGGTCATGCGAGACGAGGTGGACGTCGTCGCGGTAGCGACGACGGACGCGGAGAAGAGCATGTGACACCAGGGACACCCAGTCTATCTTAGGGTAACGCGAGTCGAGGCGGACGTCTTCGCAGTAGCGACGGCGGACGCCGAGACGAGCACGTGACACCACTTCTACCCTGTCTATCTTAGGGTAATACGAGTCGAGGCCGCGACGACGTACGCCGAGACGAGCACGTGACACCAGGGCCACCCTGTCTATCTTAGGGTAACGCGAGTCTAGGCGGACGTCGTCACGGTAGCGACGACGGACACCGAGACGAGCACGTGACACCACTGCCACCCTGTCTATCTTAGGGTAACGCGAGTCGAGGCGGACGTCGTCGCGGTAGCGACGTCGGACGCCGAGA
>NW_025230086.1:0-1494 GCF_018294505.1 Triticum aestivum | reverse complement strand
AGGGTAACGCGAGTCGAGGCGGACGTCGTCGCGGTAGCGACCACGGACGCCGAGACGAGCACGTGACACCAGGGCCACCCTGTCTATCTTAGGGTAACGCGAGTCGAGGCGGACGTCGTCGCAGTAGCGACGACGGACGCCGATACGAGCACCACTGCCACCCTATCTATCTTAGGGTAACGCGAGTCGAGGCGGACGTCGTCGCGGTAGCGACGATGGACGCCGAGACGAGCACGTGACACCACTGCCACCCTGTCTATCTTAGGGTAATGCGAGTCGAGGCCGCGACGACGTACGCCGAGACGAGCACGTGACACCAGGGCCACCCTGTCTATCTTAGGGTAACGCGAGTCTAGGCGGACGTCGTCACGGTAGCGACGACGGACACCGAGACGAGCACGTGACACCAGGGCCACCCTGTCTATCTTAGGGTAAAGCGAGTCGAGGCGGACATCGTCGCGCTAGCGACGACGGACGCCTAGACGGTCACGTGACACCACTGTCACCCTATCTATCTTAGGGTAACACGAGTCGAGGCGGACGTCGTCGCGGTAGCGACGACGGATGCCGAGACGGGCACGTGACACCACTGCCACCCTGTCTATCTAGGCGTAACGCAAGTCGAGGCGGACGTCGTCGCGGTAGCAATGACGGACGCCGAGACGAGCACGTGACGCCAGGGCCACCCTGTCTATCTTAGGGTAACACGAGTCGAGGCGGACGTCGTCGCGGTAGCGACGACGGACGCCGAGACGAGCACGTGACCCCACTGCCACCCTGTCTATCTTAGGGTAACGCGAGTCGAGGCGGACGTCGTCGCGGTAGCGACGATGGACGCCGAGACGGGCATGTGATAGCACTGCCACCCTCTATATCTAAGGGTAACGCGAGTCGAGGCGGACGTCGTCGCGGTAGCGACCACGGACGCCGAGACGAGCACGTGACACTAGGGCCACCCTGTCTATCTTAGAGTCACGCGAGTCGAGGCGGACGTTGTCGCGGTAGCGACGACGGACGCCGAGACGAGCACGTGACACCACTGCAACCCTGTCTATCTTAGGGTAACGCGAGTCGAGGCGGACGTCGTCGCGGTAGTGACGACGGACGCCGAGACGAGCACGTGACACCACTGCCACCCTGTCTATCTTAGGGTAACGCGAGTCGAGGCGGACGTCGTCGCGGTAGCGACGATGCACGCCGAGACGGGCACGGGACACCACTGCCACCCTATCTATCTAAGCGTAACGTGAGTCGAGCCGGCCGTGGTCGCGGTAGCGACGACGGACGCTAAGACGAGCATGTGACACCAGGGCCAACCCTGTCTATCTTAGGGTAACGCTAGTCGAGGCTGACGTCGTTGCGGTAGCGACGATGGACGCCGAAACGAGCACGTGACACTAGGGCCACCCTGTCTATCTTAGGGTCACGCGAGTCGAGGCGGACGTTGTCGCGGTAGCGACGACGGACGCGGAGACGAGAACGTGACACCAGGGC
>NW_025230085.1:0-16648 GCF_018294505.1 Triticum aestivum | reverse complement strand
TCACGATTTCAAATATCTTCACGAGTTTAAGAAAATGTTGATGATTTTCCAAAAATGTTCACGATTACAAGAAATTAAGAGTGATAGTGTATCTCGATGATGTAGTAAAATGTCATCATTCCCATTGAATATTATGATATTTTTTTTCTCCCATTGCAAGGCACGAGTTGTTTTGCCAGTATTAGGTAAAGAATGAGCTGCATTGTGGGTGTTTCAGTTGGAAACTTGGCCGTATTCTTTATGGAGAATTGTCACTCCGTTTAAGTCTCCCTTTTTCTATTGGTACTCCGTTTTTTGGGGCCATGCACATTTATGTGTTATGGTTTCTTGCACGTATGTGTTTAAATATCTATACTGTCGTCCTAAGAAAAACATCAATTTTGTAAATCTTCACCGTTGATTTTCTTTAACATTTTCTTAACTTAGAGCGGTTAGTCTTCACCGTTCATTTCCTGACGTTTCAATAATGTTATAGTTGAGCACCCCCCCCTTCCCCTAGTTGCGAGGGCCTCTCTGTGCTGGGCGGAAGGGTTGGATCTGGGTCACACGCGGCATGCTGGCCGTACCGTGCCCCGGTAGTCTGGGCAGGTCACGCGCCGGCGGCCTCCTTACTGTGCATGTGTTGTTGGATCTTCAGGTTCGTAGGTCGTGCTTCGCTTGCCTGGCTAGATCCGGGTGAATCTTGCCCGTGCTGGTCTGGCTTGGGGGAGGTGGTGTTGCTGCTGGAGGTGGTGGTGGCGAGAGGCGGTGGGTGATGCTGGTGGAGGCTGGTGGAGGATGGAGGAACTGCTGCAGCCAATTTTTCATCTCCACACCTTTGGTTAGTGCTGCAACGCATCGGATCTGGTCTCCGGCAGGTGGGCGGTGACACGTGTCGGGCATGTTGGTGCTCCTGATATTTGGCTGCAGCCCGGGACCATAGTGGTTCCAAGCCTTGGGCAGCTCTCCTCTGCTCCTCGTCGGCATGGTGCTCGGTAAGGTTCGGCGGCTCAAGATGCGTCCGATGTCCTTGCGTCCGGACGACCATTGGTGGATCTAGTGCCTAGGGCTAATGTTTGGCCGTCCGCGGTCTCCATGGGGTGTGGTTGGTTGTGACGGTTCATCTTGCTTCCTCGTCTTGGAGGGGACCGATGGTGGTGGTGGCCAGTTGCCGTCTTGCTATAGGGATGTGCTCAAACTTTGGGTGAGAACCCTGCATCGACTATGTCGATGTCGGCGGCGATAACGCCTATGGACGTCGAGTTCCAGCACCTGCACTTCTTTGTTTTATGGTATCCGGCTGAAAACCTAAGATCTGGCTTGTCGGATCAGATGACGGTCTTGTGTCCTTGTCGGCACTACCTCCTTGAAGGCGTCATCTTGGACACCCAACCGACGGTTTCTGTGGCTGTGTGTGGTAGTGGGTGCAGCGTTTGGTGGTGGTGGTGTGGAGATGCTAGGAGTCGATGGTGGTTGTTTGGTGGTTTTCTTTGGGGTTCGGCGGCGGTGCCTTCGATAGCGCAAGGCGGCCATCTATTTTCTTGCTATGTTGTCCCCCTTGGCGACTGATGTGTTGCGGCGACCGTCGTGGTCTTGATGATGTCTTGGTTCATATTCGCCCTTTGATGGTGCAAGATGCCTCCCCAATTGCTAATCACTTTGATTTTTTGTGGAGAGGCTCCCAGACAAGGTTCATGTTTTTTGCACTCGTTGGTTGTGGAAGCTCCTGAGTTGTGCCGTGGGGCTCGGAATGCATGCAAACCGGCGCGTTAGGTTTCTCGCAAATTCTAAGTATTGTGATCCCTCGATGACACCCCACAACTACTTGTGTCTTTCATAGTGATGGACCTTTTAGTCTGCTAGCTAGGTCCTACCTTTGTTCGGCCTTTGTTTTTCTCTTCTCCTTGTAACCTTTGTTCGGTCCTACCCGGTTTTCCTTATAAACTTGTCAAATTATCTAGTTTGTTGATTTCATTTTCCTTATGAATTAGATCACTCTTCTGGCATAATGGACATTTTGAGTAATATATATATTCAGGTGAAGGAATTTCTCCCAATTGATTCTCAGAAAAAAAAAATAGTTAGCTTTCCCGCCAGCTTGCCAACTAAAGGACAACAAGCCAGTAATGAGAACAAGGTCTTCATTTCAGTTTCCGTTTTCAGACAAGTACAACGTCCACTTTTCTCATACTTAAAAAGAGCAGATCTCTCGATGTTGGAAAAAAGTAATGGAAGATCCACTTGTTTTTCTTAACTTTAGAGCGACTAGTGTTCGCCATTCATTTTCTATCGTTTTAAAAATATAATATAATAGATTAGTTGGAGGTAGCTTCACAGAACTTACCTCACAGGTGACAGGTTGCCTGGAAGCATTGATTAAGACCCACTTGACGTGCAACTGGATTGCTTCTTGTATGCCATTTGGAACCATGGAAAAAAAAATCTTCCGTGGTTATCTTGGAAGATCTTTCTTTTAGCTTTTTTTCTATATATTTTCGAGAATTCCAGTGGAAGGAGAAGCATGTAGAGATAAGAAGATGAGCTATTTCCAGGCAAACTGGCGGGAAAGCAACAGGCTGGAACAAGACGAAGACATATTGATGGTAGTAGACATGCCCTGAAGTCCCGATCCATAGTATTTCACTCCACAATTTCGTGTGGACGATCATTTCCAGAAAACGAAATGCGAAAGCAACTGGAGGACACTCGTCGGCCCCTCATACTTTAGCGTACTCCTCCCTGAGTCCAAGTAGATATGCGGCTCGGCAGCACGAAAATCATTCCATAGTATGAACACAGGAGTCTGTCCGGAAGAAATTACGAAGTTTTGGTGTCTTTAAGTTTTTCTGGAAGTTAGAATGAACACCAGATACAAATGGCCTAGCTGAAAGTTGCACGGCTGAACTTGAGTGGACCGTAAGAACCACCGATGTCCTGATGAACGATGATGAGGAGACAAGATGGACGTATAACATATGTTCAAATGAAATTATATGGGGACAATCCCCCGTGGTGACATCTGAAATTAACTCATCCCATCCCCGATTACATGGCCGGGGATGGAATTTACCCATGCACATCGCCAACGGGGAATGGAGTGCCGATGCCACATAAACAAATAATCTCATCCCTGCAAAATAATAATAATATATAATATCATACGTAGCGATAGCTCGCCCCACCATGTGTCGCCTCTCTCTCGCGACACGGGGAACAACGATTGAGCCTCCACTATTGTCCCTCCCTTCCGGTCTCATCTTGCCGCCGTCGGAAGAGCATACGGGCGACGGAAGAGCATACGAGCGAAGCTCGTGCTAGATCCTAGGAAGGTGGCGGCAGGGCATCTCGCGAAGGCCTCGCGCATCGGTCCAGTCCATTGGCTGCGGTCTCGGAGGCTGCTCCTCGTGGCGTTACGGTGGAGATTCTGCCCTCGGCAACAGCGGGCATGGGCTCATGCTTGGTGGTGCGGCACGGAAGGCTTGCGGTGGAAGGTGCGGATGAAACTGGGGGTGGGAATTTAGATTGGGAGAAATCCTTAGCAGAAACTGGCGGCTGCGACGGCGGCGACGACCAAGGGCGCCCCTTTTCCTCCATGGACTTTACTAAGATCTGCTTCTACATCCATCACATCATGCGTCTTCCAAGTGAAAGCCCTAATTGAGTTGGGTGACGACAGACCCTTTGGCATTGTTCCCTTCTAGACAGGGACGCGTTGGGAGATAGTTGGTTGGTGGACACTATTGGATTGGCATTGCCGGCGATCTAGATCAGGAGGTAGTCGGGTGTGGCATCTTCTATGCCTGTAATGGCGGGTCTTGACGGCATATGGTGCAGCTGGGTCTTGGCGTTGCATGTGTTGATGGACACGTGTTGGGTGGTGGTGCCGTTTGGCGTCGTGGTGCCGGCGATGAAAGTTGGGCTTGGCAAGATCAATGAGTTGATCTCTCTTGAAGATGGCACCACGATAAATGGCTGGCAGCGGGTTCTGTAGCGTAAGCATGTCGTGGGTGCGGAGGGCCTGCTAGACACGTTGGTGCGCCCTTCTCATCATTAGTTGGCTTGGGGAGTAGGTGTTTTGGTGTGTGGTCAAGGCACATCATCAAATGAGTAGGTTGTTTGGATTGATCCTTGTACTTTTTTTGTCAGACACCGTTGAATAATATAACAAAGGTGTTCGTCGCAGAAAATGAAGGCGTTAAGAGAGTCTCTTTGCATCGCTCCATGCACATGGCGTGGTTTATCGTCCTTCTACAAAAAAATAAAAAAAATCAACCTATATTGTCGATAAAAAATAACCTAATGCCACCCCCTGCGGAAGTTGTGGAGGGAACCTAGCCACCACCGGTTCCTCCCTCACCGCCTCCAGTGGAAATAGTCATGATCTCTCACACCGACGCACGATATGCATTGCCACCACGAGTCTAGTGTGTCGTCCTAGCATTGATCAGAGTAGTGCGACATGAGACGTTGTGGTGGTGGTTTCATCGAGAAAAGTACACGTTGGCACCACATTTGGGGCACTGGTGGTGAATTGGTACCAAGATTGGCAATTTTTACGTGTCAGTATAAAGTTTCGGGCTATACGTTGCAAATCGAACTAAACTGTGTATTTGGACGTATTGACACCGAAACTGACGACCGGGCCCCACGCGTCAGGCGCCACGCTGGCTAACCCGCACGCGCCCACGCGCTGACCTGGACCGGTGCGGCTCGAATCGGTCGGTCGGCCAGTCTCCTCTCGTGTCCCCCTCCTCATGTATCGACGAACCCTAGTTCTCCCATTTCGGCGATGACGGTGGTGCCAGTGGCAGTAGCAGCGGCGCCAGTGGTGGCGGAGGCCACTTCCCCGCAAATAATCGGGGCTTGCTGCACGTTGCGCCAGGGGGAATCGACGACGGCGGCGGCAGCTACTCCACCTCCTCTGATTTCTCCAGTGACGACGAAGAATTCACGGAGCTAGCTATCTCAATGGAGCAGCGGGTATGGCTAGCGCGGCAATGGGTGGATAACCGTAGCATTAGCCAGGATTTGACTCATGGAGTTGGAGGTGTCTGGTAAGTTTCTTCCTTCCTGCATATGTCATCTCTAATTAGTTATTAGGGTTAGGCAATACTAATTAGGTTAAATTGCATGTGATTTGTAGTTTGTATGAAGACATATGGAATGTTAGGATCCATGTTGATGCTCAAGACACTTTAGGGAGGAAGCTATGCAGTTGAGATGTGACTTATCTGAACATTGTTGCACTGATGGAAACACTTTTACTATTTATGATGAACAACATTACATGGAGGGTCCAGGAGAGTAGGGCTTGGAATTAGTTGACAGTAATGTGGAACGGCAGTTGATCAAGAGGCAGAATGAGGATAGATTTGTGCTTGATTTGTTTGTTAGGGCGACTCTACCACCAGTAACTACAGGAAAGAAGCAAAAAATAGTTACGATTGTTTATTCTGAGCCTGTTATTTATGATTTGTCTCTGCCCCCTATTTATGCTGTTGATCAGCAAGGTGTTTTGTTTGAAAGTCAGAGTAGCTCCTCTAGTTCATTAGTAGGCCCTGCTATTTTAACACAAGAGGAAGAGTGTTAAAAATCCAAGATTGAAAGTTGTTGTGGAAGAAGAAAAGGAGAGCTATGATGGCAGTGGTGCAGCTAAAGAGGAAGGGCACTATAACGGTGAAAACAACCCTTATTATATGGAGCAGTTCAGGGCTGCTGAGGAGATAGAGATAGAGGAGGGGATGAGAAATAGAGAAGAATAAATACAATATTTAGAAGAGGAAGTAACAGAGGATGGAGAATTAGAAGGGGAAAAGATTCATTATGAGGGTGACCAGAGGTTGATGATTTGTTTGAGCTGGATGAGGATGATAGAGTTGTTTCGGAAGAAGAAGAAGATGTATCTTTGCCCCCAAAGAAGAATGAGAAGCTATCATTTAGGAGAGGACAGACAACAAGGTCACATAGCAGTGTTTTAGAAGAAGTGCAACCTGATTGGAACCCCTCATCGTATGAAGAAGAGAAATGTTTACTGAAAGACAGTGAAGATGATGGCTTTGAACAACTAGCATTTGTCTGACCTCAAAAAAGAAAGAGTAGGGCCAAGAAGACGCCACCCAGAGTATGGTACAATGAGCATGTAGAGCGACCACACCAGCAGTTACAATTGCACATGTGTTTTAGGGATCAGCATCAATTTAGAGAAGCTTTGTTGAGTTTGCATATCTCTTAGTGTAGAGACTTCAAGTACCACATGAACTCAGATCAGAGGATCATTATGCATTCCAAACAATATACTTGCAAATTTTGTATTGTGGCAGCTGTTATAAAAGGTGAAAAAACATTTGCAATTAAGAAGATGAGACTACAACACACTTGTCGTAGTAATACAGAGACAACCAGGGGTAAGTGCCAAGTGGCTTGCAATATGAGCCACTATTCAGATCAGATGTAAGTACGAGCATCCATACTCTGATAGATGCTTGCATGGAAAAGTATGGTGCTTTTTCTATTTTGTTTACGTTAGTGACTGGGGGGTTTCGGGGAGGAGTTGATGTGCCCAGGCCTATGGCATATAGGGCTAAAAACTGAACTGTTGAGGCTGTGTTGGGAGATCATAGGAAGCAATACCTAAGGCTACGAGATTATGCACAGACTGTAATGGATACTAACCCTAGGAGCGGAGTTGTAGTCCCCACAGTAACTCCAACAACAACTGATAAAATTCCACATCCAGGACCAAAAATTCGTGCCATGTTCTTCCTCAATGGTCCAAGGGAGGGATTTCTCCAAGGCTGTGGACCATTCATTGGTAAATTCTATTATTGTACCGCATCAATGTCATTTACAAATGATTGTACATATGAATGCATTTGAAACTTATCTGTTTTGAATGTTCTCTTTAATTGCTCCTTCAGGTCCTGATGGATGTTTCATTAAACTAACAACTGGTGCACAAATCCTTGCGGCCTCTGGTACAGATGGAAATAACAACATCTACCCAATGGCATTTGGAATTGTTGGACAAGAGGAAACACCTAACTGGTGTTGGTTTTTACACCAACTAAAAATCTGTCTAGGAGGAGAAGCTGGACAGTTTGGTCTATATACTATAATGTCTGATAGACAAAAGGTATGTGAATGCCTCTTCCATTGTTTGTTGCATATATCTATTTGACTATAGATTAGTTTGTTAAGTTTGTGCACCAGGGGCTCCTAAATGCAGTGAATGCAGTATTTCCTAACTGCCACCATAGATTCTATCTAAGGCACATATATTCACTTTCAATATATTGGGTCTAGGGGGGAGATCTGAAGAAGTGCATGGATAATGCCAGTTATGCATATAATGAACACAAATTTAATATTGCAATGGATGATCCGAAAGCTGAGAGTGAGGAAGCTTGACAGTAGCTCAGTGCAATACCCAAGAAAACATGGGCTAAGCATGCATTTGACACAAACTGCAAGACTGATTTGGTAGTTAACAATTTGTTTGAGCTTTTTAACAATTACATCCTAGATGTTAGGAAAAAATCTATAAGGACAATATATGATGGCATAAAGGATAATATGATGGTTAGGTGGCACAGGAACAGAGAGAGTGGAAAGACATCTAGATGGGTGATCACACCACATTATACAGAAAAGTTAGAGATTTAAAAGGAAAGGTCCAAGTACTACAAATCTATTGAAGCAGGTGGTAACCTATGGCAAGTTACTAGTGGGCAGCAAACACATGTTGTGAATTTGGAAAATAACACTTGTGGTTGCAGAAAGTGGGACCTGAGTGGCATATCATGCAACCATGTCATCTCAGCAATTAATAAGGGAAAAAGGTATCCAGAAGACTATGTCAGTAATTTATTCAAGAAACCGTTGTACTTAGCTACATATGAACCAATGATATATCCAGCCCCTGGTGACCATGATTGCACAAAGATGTCTGGTCCAAACATCGATCCACCTGCATTTAAAGTGAAGCAAGCTAGAAGGAAAGATAAGAGGATGAAGGGAAAATTTGAAGTTCCAAAGCCTAAGGACACTTCAAGAATGGGGACTATAACTTGTAGTAATTGTGGATTACAATGGCATAGATATACAAGCTGCCTAAAACAGTTAAAACCTGATTTGGCCTTGAGAAAGAACAAACATGTGGTAATTCATTTTGAACTAGTGTTGTTAATTGTTTATCCCTTGTTCATTTATTACTTGTAGTATTACTAATTGTTTATGTCTTGAATTGTATTCCAAGCGTGCTGGTAGTGGTGCTGCAAATCCAGCAGCTAGAGCTCCTCCTGCTAGAAGAGGAAGTGGAAGTGGTGCTAGTAGTGCTGCTACAAATCCAGCAGCAAGAGCTCCTAATGGAAGGTTTGGAAGAGGAAGTGGAAGTGGTGCTACTAGTGCTGCTACAAATCCAGCACCAAGAGCTCCTCCTGCTGCAAGGTCTGGAAGAGGAACTAGAAGTGGTGCTGCTAGAGGTGGTGGAAAAAAGTCTGGAAGAGGAAGAGCATCATTTGCAATAGGTAATAATGTGGCTCAATCTTCAAGATCTGCACCAGCTGTTGTAGGTACTTCAAGGCCATTCTCTGCCCCAAGGAAGTATGTTGCATCAACTTCTTTTGGTCCGCCACCTACTGCTGGTACACAAACTGGCTAGATAGCCTTTTTCACAGCTAGTGGAAACCACTGAATGGCTTGATTTGCCATGTAAATTTCTGCTGGTGCTGCAATGTGTTTTATTTTGGTTTGATTCTACTTGATGGTGTGTATTGGCAGTTATGGATATGTTGGTACTTTGCTGTCACTTGATGGATACCTTGACGGTTTAATGCCAATGCTAAGTCTACTTGTTTGTCATCGTTGTTATGTGAATTGATGTCATATCTTCGTAGTTGGTGTTGGCAATTATCTTGATGGTTTGTGTTGGCAATTATGGATATGTTGGTAATTTAATATCACTTGATGGATGACTTGATGGCTTGATGCCACTACTAAGTCTATTTGATCATTGTTGTTATGTGAATTCATGTCATATCAGGATAAACAGAACACAAATAAATTATCCTCTATTCCATAGGTTCTAGATCTGTATAGTTTTAGGTTGGTTAGCAATCACTGACATGCAATATTACTTTCTCTATTGTTTGTATCGTCATTTTCTTTTTACCCTTTTAGCATTTGCAACTAACGTGTATTATCTGCAATCCATAGATTGTCGAAGACAACTCAAAAAAAATCTATAACAGTGTGAACTATTTTTGATCATTTGAACATGATACACAAATAAAACACATGGAAGCATTGGCCTTAGGGTTCAAATTAATTTCTTACATAGTATTTATGTCCTTCTCTCTGCTATTGAAAAAACATTTGTTTATACTTCTCTCCCCATTCGGTCATGAAATGCAAGTATCATACTATTTCATAAGGGGGCATTTCACATTTGGTTTGTGTTGCTGAGTTTACTTATGAAACACTTGCTCCTTTCAGATTATGAAACACACAAAGAGATGGAATAGTATTGTTGCAAACTATTTGGAGAAATGTCATTCCTTTTCATTTTAAAATTGTAGGCTAATACATGTCCTCGATAGTAATATTAGAAAAGGTTATTCCCAGAGAGAATTCAAATGGGTATCATAAAATTAATAAAGTTCTATCATTACATACATAATATAGGTCGTCACATATTTATTTTGACATGGAATGCAAATGAATTAGCTAGGCCATGCGGAAGCATGGGTTGACGACTAGTAATGTCTAATTGTTGTTGATTATTTCTCTTGATACACTTGACTATTATTTCTCGAAGACAAGACATCAACCCTAGATATGATCAAGAGATTCGCCAGGAAATCTCGGAATGAATATGATATGAGAAGCAAGCATGCATGTGAGAAGTGACAATGGAACCGAGTTAAACAATACTCATACTGAGGTTTTTCTCATTAAAATATTATTACTCATGAGTTCTCCGCTGCATAACTTCCACGGTAGAATGGATTGTTGAGCAAAAGAATATAAATCTAATTGAAATGGCAAATAAAATGCTCAATGATTATAAAAATCCTATTGATTTTTGGGATAATGCTATTAACACAACTTGACATATTGTGAAATATGTTTATCTTCACCAGTTCCTTAAGAAAATTTCATATGATCTTACCATTGGAAAGAAACCGAATGATCCTTACTTGCATGTTTTTGGTGCACCATGCTATACTCGTGATGAGAATCACAACTCTAAATTTGGACATAAGGAACATTAAGGTTTTCTTATTAGTTATGGCTCAAAGTTGCATACTTATCGAGTCTATAAGTATCACCACGAGAAGTTTATGGAAATGGTAAATGTGCGGTTTGATGAATCTAATGGCTCTCAACAAGAGTAGCTGCCAATTGTGATAGATGAACTGCCGATTTCTGATAAAATTCACCAAATGGTTATCGAATATGTTAGACCTATCCAAGCAAATGTTCCTAACTCATCTGAAGAAGATGCCCCTACTGTCCAAAGAAGAACTCGACAAGAAACTACTGAAGAAAATCTGAATGCCAACGAATATGAAAATGCCAAAAATAATGGCAACCCTGATAATGATGGCAATTCCAAACAAAATGGCAATCCTATAGGAAATGATAATGACAATGTCAATCCAGAAGTTGATGCCGAGACAAATGATAATGCCAATCCAGAAGCAGATGCTGAGACAAATGATAATGCTCATCTCAAAGGAAATCCTCCTCTTCAACAAGTTGAAAACCAAGTTGACCAAACATTAGTTCTTGAATATCTCGAGAACCAAGGTTATCCACCCACAACTCGTTCACACACTCGTTTAGCTAACTCCTATTGAAGCTTCTTGTTTGTCTCATTGGCAAAACCGACCAGAACTATTTGGAAAGGGCTTATAGTGAACCCCAACTAGTGGCGGGTATCCTGTGCTCGCCTCAAGTATTTTTTAAAACAAGAAGTCTCGAGTAAGAAAAACCGCCCGCCACAGCTAAGTGCATAACTGTGGCAGGGAAGTTCAGTTACTCAACACAAATATGATCTCCCATGCAAGACTTGCAGTAATCAATTAGTGGCGGGTAGATGGCAGAGCACTAGTGGGCGCTGTCGGTCAAGCGCCACTGCTTATACTTGTTGGGCGATCAGTTTTGGCAGAATAAAGTTGTGGCGGCTGATTCTATGGCTTGCCACTAGTATGTCAAATACTTGTGGCAAGCATCTGGCAGCACTTGCCACTCCAAAAAAATCAAAATAATAATTGGATTGAAAACATCGGATTAGATAAGGTTGGCTATAGAGAAACAATCATTTTGAAATAAGAAAACTTAGTTGAAAAGGTTTAAGGTTTATGGAAAACAGAGGCATATTTGGATTGGTAATTCGAATACTATGGAAATACCATCATGTTTTCATTTGTTCTTGCATTTCATTTGGTTTTTGGTGGCTTGCATTAACATGAACACAAAAGTTTCAAAATTTTGTGATTTTTGAACTTTCCAAAATTCAGGGATGTTACACTACTAGGGAAAAGCCTATACACAGAATCTTACCAGCAGCGCTCCCCAAAATACCACGCTACTGCTATTTAGCAGCAGCGCGTGTTACCGAAACGCGCTGCTGACAGGAAAATAGCAGTAGCGCGTCGACCACAAACCGTGCTACTGCTATAATTGCCATGACCTCGCCCCCCCGCTAGTTATAGCAGTAGCGCACTATATTGAACAGCTCTACTGCTATAGAAGTTAGCAGCAACGCGCTTCTAGGAAAACCGCTACTGCTAAGATCAGCCCACAAGTTTAGTCCCACCTCGCTCCGTGAACAGGGTGTTTACCACCTTAAATATGTTATTTCTGAAACTACCACAACCAGTTGGTCTTCACTGAACTCTATGTGTAAAATTTGTGGCCGCAATATGAGTCCTCTCCGGTTCTTACCGGAGAGGACTCATATTGACAACTCAGATTGTACGCAAAAAGATCATTGATGGCCAATGTATTTTTGCATTGACGTATTTTTTGTATAGTTACACTTAGCAGTAGCGGTTTATATGCAAAGCGCTACTGCTATTCAGATTAGCTGTAGCGCGTTTTGGCAAACGCGCTACAACTATCCCTACCTTATCCCCACGCGCACGACCGGCCCTCACTCACACTCTCATTCTCGCCCCCGTGCCGATAACCGTCATCGTGCGTCGCCGCCGCCGCCTTCGTCCGTCCGCCGCCGAGGTACTCCCCTTGTTCCGTCCCTCCTCCCTCCTCCTCGCACATCCTCCCTCCGCCTGCGGCCGCCCCTCCCTCCTCCGCCGCCACCCTCCTCCCTCCGCCTGCGGCCGCCCCTCCTCCCTCCTCCGCCGGCAGCCCTCCTCCCACCATCCTCGACCTCACCGCCCCTAGCTACCTCTCCGTCGCCCCCCACCCCCTGCCACTAGTTAGTACTAGATTTAGTAGTTGTAGATGTTAATTTAGGGTTCATAGCTAGTACTAGATGTTTCTTAGTTAGCACTAGATTTTTAGTAGTAGTAGATGTTAATTACTAGTAGTGATGGTACTAGTTAACTAGGGCAATATGATTAATAGTAGTTGTAGTTGAACTACTTTAGTTGTAGTTGAACTAGTTTAGTAAGTAAATTAATAAACTAGTTGAACTAGTTGAATTAATAGAACTAATGTATTTTTAGTAAGATAATTAATATAACTAGTTGAACTACTTTATTTTTAGAAAGAACTAGTATTTTTCTATTTATAGTAAGTTTATATTTAGTAAGAACTAGTTGAATTAATAAAACTAGTTGAACATGTCATATTTGTTGTTATTTTTTAGTTTAAGCAATTATTCGGGATGTATTAGTGATAACTTATATGGTTTTAGGAGACCACCGTCGTCCCCGTCACCGACCCCCTCCGACATCCCCGCCGCCGTCCCAGTCACCGACCCCCTCCGACATCGAGGTGAGACCAGCCAAATATCCTTGTATATCTTGTGTTGTTGCTCAAATAGGATATGTGGTTGCCCAAGTGGCCGTTCATATTCACTTTACATCTCCGAGTGGCCTATGTGTTTGCCAGAGTGTTGATAAATTTCCGTTCCGGCAAATTTCAGGCGCTCGATATGTCCTTTTTTAGCAAAGGTCATGCCGGATTTTTTCGTGAATTCTGGCATGACTTGTGCTAGAATATGTACAAGTTTAATCTTTGAATTATGAACGTAGGAAATGTCGTACTCGGACGACGACAGTGTCCCGGGGGAGTGTAGCTGGTGCCACAACGATCGAGGTATGTGCGACAGGTGCGTTCAGCTGGACGAAGATCGACACTTTAGCATTAAGCTCGAGGAGACCTTCGATTGTGAAACGATACGCAACAACGACAAGTGTTTTTTTCGTAATTAAGCACGACTTCAACTATCATGATATGGATTTTGAAGAAAATACACCTAAGGACCCATCATGATATGGATTTTGAAGTAAATCTGTGCAATGCTCAGAGCGTAACCCATTTTGGTTGCCAAAATTGGGAAGCACTTTGCAAAATGTATGCTTTTTATGAGGGTATGATTGTCACCATGGATCTTGGTGATCCTGACATTGAGCAAGACAATATGGACATTTTGGTCCTTGTTGATACGCTTCCGATTGTACCGCTATGTGAGTTTCTTAAACATAGTTATTAACTAATTTATATTGTTTATTTCAATATAGTTGATAGCTTATTTCCATTGACAGCTTATTTTGATTCTTCAAAGACTGTGTGGAAGATGGTAGATAAAACCTACTACACCGATGGCACTGAATTAACGTATAAAGAGAAAAATCATCTGATCGCATTTTGTACTCTTCTTGAGAATTATAATAAATATTATCGAACTCCTCTAAATTATGGTGAATACGTGCCAATAGTGCATGTGTTGAACCACGGTAACTTCTCTGGAGATACACTGGTAAGATTTTTTACTATTATGACATCCGTGCATCTTTTGCATACTTCTAAAACTAGTACATCATTGCTAACTACGAAGTTATTATTATGTTTTTCAACAAAAACTCCCGATGGATTGTGTGCCTCATTTGATGTCTCTGCATGGTCGCCTCTCAGTTCTGAACATACTGCCAGGTAAATCTACGGAGCTCACCTGTGCATATCGGATTTCTAAAACCCGTGAACACATGTTCATCAAAGAATGGAAGAAATGTATGGACATTCGCAAGGAGGTTCTTGGAAGTAACATTCAGCGAAAGGCAAGAATTGGAGACAGACTAATCTCCATTCTCCATAATGGAGAGTCAGGGGCTATCTTGTTTTTTTTGGTATTTTACCTTAGAAAATGTAGTAGGTCTTAATCGAATGTAATAGGTCCTATGAGGTACAATATGTTTATTATGTGGTAATGTGTTGATAGCGAGGAGTACTTGTGATTACGACTAGTGACCAATTTGCTATGTGATGTCATTGATGAAAACGATGATCTTGAGGAGGTATTATATGACAATGATGTATTATGATGATAAGTTGTTAATGATATGATGATGATGATGATATTATTATATCATTGGGTGAAAGAACCGCGGATTAGTTTCAAGTGGATGGACATCCACTTGAAGCTAGTCCACGGTTCTTTCACCCCGTGATGTAATAACTCATTATGATGTAAAAACAATCTCTAAATTCCCGTTGTATGAAAACTTGTGTAAAGGTGTATGAATACAACATGAAATAAAAAAAATACTAAATAATAGTAGTAGCGCGGGAAAGGAGAAGCACTACTACTAATTACCAGTAGCGCTGTTCTGACGAAGCGCTACTACTAAGTCAATTTAGCAGTAGCGTGGATCTAGGCGCGCTATTACTAAGCATTAGCTGTATCGCCTTATCAATAGCGCTCCTGCCCGCGTTACTGATAGGCCTAAAACCCGCGCTGCTGCTAGACTTTTCCCTATTAGTGTTACATGTCGTTGTGTTCTCCCCAGAACAAAGCACAGTCAAACATGCATACGTGAGTGGTCTCATAACCAAGACCAAATTCAGAAAGAGCACTCTTAGCTTTGTTGTAAGACCGGGGAAAAGCCAATTCTCGCAATGTCGTCGTTAAGCACTGATGGAATTGATTAAAAACATGTATTTGTGATAGAGTTGTACGACACGGACCTTTATAATGAATCACAACCTTGTCATGGTGTTGCATCCCTTGTGAAGATCTCGCGTTGCTTCTTCAAAGAGCTCTGCATACATCTTAGCTTCACCAGGACCTCGCTGCTCTGACTTGTATAGATCTTCTAAATTCACCTTGTATAGTTGAAGGACATACCATGTTAGTTTAGGTGAGTCTCAGTCTTTGAATCCTTATGCTGAATCAAATTAAGACAACGTCTACAAAGGCACAACATTGATTCATTTTTTTCCGCATGACCTCGCGCAAACTTCATGAACTCTTTAACAACATTCATGTATGGAGGGGTGAATTTTCTTGCATTAATAATCCAATCTCGACTCGGTGCATACAAACAATAATCCGACTGATAAAAGAAATCCTTTCAATTGGATAGAACAAGAAAAGACCTAAATATCAAACTGGAACTCACCGCTTCTTACTATTTCCTTGCCGTGCAACTCCCAAGCCCGTACGGCGTAACTGCGATTTCGTCGTCGGAACCACAATCACCACGAAAGGGAAACGAGCCTCCCCCTGCCGCAGCACTAACTCAGTTGACTAGAGCGAATAAAATGCTTTCATAATTGACGATATATGGAAAATTAGATATACATATTTGTTAAGTTAATACACTTTATTTTATTTTTCCTATTTATGTAATCATCTAACATTTCATACCCGCTTAAATCCATGACGGCACATATACATCACGAAATAATTCCGCCAGTATGGTAAGGCATGACATTAGACCTACTATTGCATGACAAAAAATTTGTGCGTCGTGCATTAACCGTAATGCATGACAAAAATTAAAATGATGTCGTGTATTAGGAATTTTGCGTGACGGTTTTGGATTTGTCGGCAGGCTAACCGGAAAGTCAAAAATGTAGTAGCGAAAACTGACATGGACGTGGACAAAATTTAGAACACTGGCATGGACGTGGCCGCCATTTGTAGCCTCCTTGCCAACTCAACTGAAGCCATGAAGGATCTTCCCGACCATTTTGAGGGCTCTCTTGTTAAGTTGCTAAGGTATAATACCATAAGTTGGTGAATCGGAATCTCTGCGAGCACCAATCACACGAGTGTTAGGTTCCCAACCTTTGCCATCATGGAGGCTTTTCAAGTAGGAAGATTGTCTGTGTAAAAAGCCTTGCTTGAAAGCCTCCTGATAGTGAGAGGTATACCAAGGTACTTAATGGGGAAGAATGCCAACTGACACTCCATAGCTGCCGCTCACAGAACATTTTTGCAAAGTTAGTATGCAACCCTAATGCGTGCCTGAAGAGCGCAAGGATGCTACAGATCATGCGCAACCCTGTCTCATCTTGGTAGCCGAAGATGACCACGTCGTCCTCCTAAAGAGAGATCGACAGGACCAAATCCTGGCATGCCACCCGCCAAAGGACCCCCAACTTTGTAGCCCTATTCAACAAATGTTTATGTGTTAATAACCAACACTAACAACTATGGCAACATGGGGTTTCCCCGTCTCAAGTCCATGTGATG
>NW_025230084.1:13159-16659 GCF_018294505.1 Triticum aestivum | reverse complement strand
GTATGCTCGATATGTGCAAATACAACATGGCATCACAACATGACTCTACGACACAAGTACTTTATTTAAGGCTCAGGGAGCCATACATAATCATACACACAGGTACGGGTCACACGACCCAACATTCAAGTCATACAGTCATACAAACCAGCAGCGGAAGTAACTTGTCTGAGTACAGACAACTAGTAAAATAAAAGAGGCTTGGAAAGCCTAGCTATACTACGTGGTCCTTCACAAGCTCAGGATCACCACCTGGGCCTTAGCCTACTCATTGATGTCAACGTCTACGTAGAACCCATCAGAAGGGGTTGCAGCGTCTTCTGTAAAAATGTAAATTATAGCAACATGAGTACAAAGGTACTCAGCAAGACTTACATCAGATCCTACATACATGCATATTATCAAGAAGGGTTGGTGGAGTTGTTGCAGCAAGCCAGCTTTGACTCTTGGCTAGGCTAACCTACGAGACTCCAACTTGAAATGGTTTTGCGTACACGAGTCCACTACTCACCACTTCAATACACTACCGAGGATCCACCTCCATCTTCCTACGGAAGAGCCATCCTCGGCACTCACAATTATCTTGAGGCTTTTAGTAGTTTCCATTTACTTGTCTATGAACTGTATAGGCAACCAAGTAGTCCTTTACCGCAGACGCAGCTATTCGAATAGATCATGATAACCCTGCAGGGGTGTACTTCTTCATACATGTTTCCACCACTTAGCGTCTGCACACGACATGTGCTCGGCAGACTTCAAGCGAAAGCCGACGTGGGTGTAGACCACGACCTACCTAAACACCTAAGTCTCTAGTCCAGGTTTATCGCCTATCCAGGTTCCATCCGCAGGGAGTCCGGCCGAGGTTTCCCATACGGCCCCGAACGATGTGAACAGGGTTCCCGAGATACCTAACGGGTATTTGGTACACCGTGCCACGTACCTACCGCATCACAGCCCACCCCTACGGTCAGCGCTGTCCACGGCCTCCAGTAGGCTACAAACACCTGAAACTACTTGCAACTCCTGGACAGAGAACTAGGGTGGATAAGAAGTCGAGCGGGGTCATATTTCAGGGCCCAATGCATGGTAGTAGCTGTATCTTAAATCACACATACAGATCTCAGTGCTTAAGGTCGGTTTCAATGAAACAACCCACCATGTACTCCTACATGGCCTCTCATCGATACCTTTACCAAATCGTGTTTACCACACCATTCTCATTACCGACATAATCATTTCACTCTAGCCCATCACCCAGATGAACCAGACCTGACACGACTCTAAGCATAGCAGGCATAGCAAGGTAGGAACAACACATACATATGGCTCAATCAACTCCTACACATGCTAGTGGGTTTCATCTAGTTACTGTGGCAATGACAGGTCATGCAGAGGAAATGGGTTCAACTACCGTAGCACACAGCAGTTTGAAACGCGTTGTCTTAATGCAGTAAAAGAGAGCAGGAGCGAGAACATGGGATTGTATCGATATGATCAAATGGTTGGTTGCTTGCCTGATGGTTCGATGCACGGATATGATTCTTCGTTAGGGTAATCACGGTACTCCTCGGGGGCAGAACCTGTCGCAAGGACACCGATACACAACCATCACCAAACAATGTGCAACAATATGATGCATGCATGAAACATAGCAATATGAGTGTGTTGGACTAATGCAACTAAAACCAGAAGGGTTTGAACAAATTTGAATCAAAGATTCAAATTTCAAACTCAAACATGGCCTCTTAAAGTGCTTTTCCTTGTTCTGCTTGAAACATCAATTTAACTTGTTTGATCATGCATGAAAATAGTACAGATGGATAGATTGGATTTTTCTGATCATTTTTCATATATAATTTGTCCAATTTGGAGTTACAGAATAAAAGTTATGAATTTTTGAAGTTTAAATAATATTCTGGAATTTCCTGATTTAAATTAAATTCAGAAATTATAATTACTGCGCCAGCATGACGTCAGCATGACGTCAGTGGTCAACTGCGGTTGGCTGGAGTCAAACCTGACGTGTGGGGGCCACACGTCAGTGACAGGGGGGTTTAACAGGTTTAATTTATTCCTAATTAGGGGTTAGTGGCGCTGGGGCCCACTGTCAGTGTCAGGGGGTTAACCATTTGTGGTTAGCACTAATCCTAATTAGCTACAGGGCTGGGCCCACCTGTCAGGGACTCAGGGGGGTCCTGCCGTGGTCAAAGTGGGTCAAACCCACCGGCGACGTGACGGCGGCGCGACGCGGGATCGCGCTACAGGGCACGGGCGAGGCCGTGCTTGGGCTCGTTGGAGAGCCCTTGCTCCCGCGCGTCGAACGGTGGCCGTGGCTGGGCCTGGGGTGGCCGGAGTCGACGGCGGCGAGCTCGGCTGCGGCCGCCGGAGTTCGGGTACGGTCGGAATCGGCGTTGCAGGGGGTTTGGGGAGGCGTTAGTGCGTGCTGCGTGCTCCTAGTGAGGTGTGGAGCACGATAGTGTGCTCGGTTGGGTGCTACGGTGACCGTGGCCATGATGGCGACTTCGCCGGCGGCGTGGAGCTCTCGGCCAAGGTGGGGCTAAGGCCTAGAGGTTGAAAGAGACTAGGGGAGAAAGGGGAAACGACCCGGGGGCTCACCGCGGTTGCAGTGGGCGTCGAAGCGGGCTCGGAGACGCGCTGGAGACGGCGAATTCGACGGCGATGATGGTCGGAGCCCGAAGAGGGGAACGGCGACGTGGCGGCGATGCAGGGCTTCCGGAGGCCCGTGGAGCAGTGGGGAGGAAGAGGGGGTCGAGGCGAAGCTTCTGAGCTAGTCGGGGGAGCGAGGGGTGGCCGGAGACGGTTGCTATGGCGAACGGCGGCGACGGTGGTGTTCGGCCGTGAGTGAGGGAGCGAGGGAGAGGAGGGAAGAGCCGAGGGGGAGTGAGAGAGAGCAGGGGGGAGGCGTGGCGTCGTCCAGGGGCATCGAGGCGAGGAGGGGAGGGCAGGCAGGCAGGGAGAGAGGTGGCGTGGCGTGGTGGCGCACGCGCGCGCCGGCCACACTCCCCTCCCTCTGTCGGGACGAAGACGACAGAGGAGGGAGGTGGGCTGGGCCGGCTGCTGGCTGGGCCAGCCAGCTGGCTGGGCCGCACAGTGGAGGAGCCCAGGTAAGCTTCTCCCCCTTTTATTTTTTTTTCTGTTTTCTAATTTCTGACATTTGTTTTGATTTAAATAATATATTAAATCATTTATTTAACTTATGCCAATTTTTGCAGGGGCTAGATATATTATTCCAGAGCTCCTTTATATATGGCATAATATTTGGACATATATTAATATATATAATTAATATATTTCCAATGCAAATATTTATGCATTAATTCCAAATGCCCAAAATAAATACCTATGAGCTCTTAAAAATATTGGTTTGATTTTTATCTCTGTCCAATATTTTCAGAGAGCAACATGAGCATTTTCTTGGACCCTTTTGGAGAAATTTTTATTTGGGTCATTTTCAAAATGATTCTGAGGGTTTCACAGAT
>NW_025230084.1:6168-13149 GCF_018294505.1 Triticum aestivum | reverse complement strand
AATATTTCGCAACGATTACCGAGGAGGTAATGTCGCCAGGTCTTAAGTGCATAGACTACGGCTGCAAGCTCTAGATCATGAGTAGGATAATTCTCCTCATGTGGGTGCAATTGCCGTGAAGCGTAAGCAATTACGTGTCGATCTTGCATAAGAATGCAACCTAGTCCTTGTCGCGAGGCGTCGCAGTAGATAACAAAGTCCTTGGAAAAGTCTGGCGGTACCAGTACGGGAGCAGAGGTCAGGCGTCTTTTCAGTTCCTGAAAGCTGTGCTCACATTGTGGAGTCCATTCGAACTTTTTATCTTTCTTGAGGAGTTCGGTTAGAGGTTTAGCAACTTTGGAGAAGTTCTCGACAAAGCGACGACAATAGCTCGCTAAGCCTAGAAAACTCCGAACTTGCTTGACCGATTCAGGTGGAGTCCAATTAAGGATGGCTTGAACTCGCTCAGGGTTAACAGCAATACCTTTACCAGATATTACATGACCTAGATAGGTCACTTCTGACAACCAGAATTCACATTTAGAAAATTTGGCATAAAGGCGATGCTCTCGAAGTTTCTTCAACACTAGTCTTAAATGTTCGGCATGTTCTTCCTCGTTCTTGGAGTAGATGAGTATATCATCGAGGTAAACCACGACGAATTTATCCAAATACTCCATGAAGATTGAGTTCATTAACCGAGAAAAAGTGGCTGGAGCGTTGGTTAATCCGAAGGACATGACGGTGTACTCGTATTGGCCATAACGAGTAACAAAGGCCGTTTTAGGAATGTCCCCGTTTCTGATTTTGATTTGATGGTAGCCCAACCTCAAATCCATCTTGGAGAAGACTGAGGATCCAGCGAGCTGATCATACAGGTCGTTGATCCTGGGAAGCGGATATTTGTTCTTGATTGTGACCAAATTGACAGGTCGGTAATCTACAACCATCCGGTCCGTACCATCCTTCTTCTTGACGAAGAGGACGGGGCAAGCCCACGGAGATGAACTAGGTCGGATGAAACCCTTTTTCAAGGACTCATCGAGTTGTTTCTTAAGCTCGGCTAGTTCTAGTGGTGCCATCTTATAAGGTCTTCTAGCAATCGGAACGGTTCCTGGAATGAGGTCTATTACGAACTCAACATCCCTGTCAGGTGGAACACCTGGCAATTCCTCTGGAAAGACATCCGGGAAGTCACGGACTACCGGAATGTCCTCAAGGTCTGGCAAAGGGCTGGCGTTAAGAGAATATAATTGTCGCTTGGCTATTCGGGTCAAGACATTGACTATCTTCCCCGAAGGATGGGTGAGTTGAACAGTCCTAGAGAAGCAATCAATTTTGGCTTGATGAGCTGACATCCAGTCCATACCCAAAATGATATTAATATCTGAAGATTTAAGGGCTATCAAAGACGCGAGAAAAACAAGTCTGTCGACTTGGATTTCATTTCCATAACTTACCCTAGAGGTCTGCCATCTAGAACCAGGGGTAGAAATTTCCATAGTGGATGGCATGTCACAGAATGCAACGTTATGCAAACGAGCATAATTTTCGGATAAAAAGAATGAGAGGCTCCTGTATCGAAAAGAACAGATGCCGGGTGGCAATTTACAAGAAGCGTACCGAGAACGACGTTGGGATCCTCTTGAGCTTCTTCGGCAGAGATACAGTTGACATGGCCACGTGAAGCGGTGACCGGTTTGGCGTGGAATATTTTCCCTGTCGGCTTGCCACGGCCAACAGCTTTAGCAGATTGGTTGGGGTTGGTCTGAGGACACTCACGCATATAGTGACCAGATTCCCCACACTTGAAACAAGTCACGGAACTGGTACGTGGAGGAGCATTATTGATTGGACCCCCATAGGGCTTGGCTGGAGCAGACTGTTGAACGGGGCGAGGCGCCTGGAAAGATGGCCTCGGTGTGAACCTGGGTGGCAGGGCGGTGTTGGGTACCCACACGCGGCGCTTCTGAGGACCAGCACCGGATGAGGAACCCATATCACGGCCATGCTTGCGTGTTGCGTCGTAGTCAGTCTGACCAGTTTCAGCACTGATGGCTTTGTTGACAAGTTTCTGAAAAGATGTGCACTCATGCAGACGGAGGTCGCGGCGAAGCTCAGGACTAAGTCCCTTACGGAACCTTGCTTGCTTCTTGGCGTCAGTAGAAACTTCCTCGGTTGCATATCGTGCGAGATTACCAAACTCCCTACTGTAAACATCCACAGAAAGTCGGCCTTGGGTGAAATTGCAGAATTCCTCACGTTTACGGTCCATGAGACCCTCCGGAATGTGATGTTCACGGAAAGCCTCGCTGAACTCAGCCCAGGAAGTGACATGGCCCGCTGGGCGCATAGCTCCATAATTCTCCCACCATAGACTGGCGGGGCCTTCAAGATGATATGCAGCAAAGGTGACCTTGTCAGCCTCCGCTACCAGCGCGGAACGCAGTTTGTGAGAGATACTGCGAAGCCAGTCATCAGCGTCGAGAGGCTCGACGGAGTGGTGGAACGTGGATGGATGTAATTTGATAAAATCACTGAGTGACACCACGTTAGTCCTCTGATGGTGTGTTGTGTTCTGTTCAATACGCTCCAACAAACGGTTGGTCTCCCGCTTGTTTCTCTCAGCTTCCATCATAACCTCGGCTAGTGAAGGAGGATGAGGCAGATTTGCATCCCTGACTTCACTGCCTTCGGCCTGCTCTTGAGGAGCAGGGTTAGTGCGCGTGTTGACCATCCTAGGTAAACAAGACAATGATTTAGTCAGGATGATAAAATTCCGACATAGAGTACATAATGTAAGGAATAACTCGGAATGCAAGATGATCATCCGTATGACATGGTAGATACAGAAACTGCTTCTTTTATTCCATCATCATACACACCATACAGGGTTTAGTACAAGACCAAACAAAGTACTATTACGGTGAAAAGAGGATTACATCTCATCGAAGGCATCCCAAGCTCCTATACATTATTTTTCTACACCTCCGGAAAGAGTACAAACTAGGTCATATCCCACGAGTCACGCAGGACGATAGACGACACAGCTAGTGCGAACTAGTGATACTACCGCTAACTCAGACCGATCCGTAGTAGTCCTCGTAGAAGTCGCCTCCATAGCCTGGAAGTTCAACATGATCATCCGGAAACAGACGGTCTCGCGGAGCTTGTGGACCATAGGGGCTAGGATGAGGCCTTGGACCAACAGACGGTGGCCTGCGGGGACCGCGAGGTGGGGTGATGCCTCCTACATCACGCCAAACCATCACGTCCGGCAGAGCAGATCTCACAGGATAGAGATCGCGCATATCTGAATATCCAGTTTGCACCGCCGGTGCAAACCGAGTCAAAGTGGCCCAATGGTCAGCACGGGTATTGAAGAGCTCTAACCTCAAGGCCCGATTTTCACGGTCCTTATCCTCGAGCATCTCAGCAGTGGTGCGAGTCCGTGAATCCTCCTGAGTGGGGTCAGCATAAATAGCCTGGAGATACCCTTGTGCTCCCGGAAGTGATCCTGGCATATACCGGAAATCAGAGTCCCGAAATAACCCAGATCTGACTCGCATAATGGTCATCATAGAGTAGGCGGCGTCCTGCACAGCCATCTCAATAGTAACCCCGAGTCCATAGGAGCAGTGAAGAGGCTCGGTGGATCCAGGATAAGATGGAAATATCCTGACAGTGCAGAGATACTGGCTTTGATTAAAATCTCGGAATTGCTCTTCGACCGTGTACTCGGGATACCAGCGGTATCCAGCCTCAGTCATTACCCTGACCAACTTAGCAGTATGGCCGGGTACATCTAGGCATCGAGTCAGGCGAACCACTTGATTGAGGTCGCGAGTGGCCATCTGAAAGCACAATCATAATGCAAAGGCATTAGAATTTCTAGCAAAATTTCGGCAGCATAACAGCTGTAAATGCTCAAAAAAGGATATTGAGACATTTGACAAAGGATTTCGTGCATACTCAACATCATCATATCAAAGTTCCGAAACCATTCTAACAACACAATGTGGTAGTAGAACTGAACTAGGCTGGTAACCATCAAACTTATAAGGTACTACTGATTAGTAACTCGTGATCCTGATAGAGAGAACAGATCCTAATTCCTTATGCCCCGGTGGAAGAATGGACTGACTCAGATCAGAAAGTCATAAGGTATAAGGAGTAAAAAGAGCCTTACGTTCCAACCCACAAACAATTCCCCTACATATAACTAAAGAATTTCTAGACTCAACATCGACCGGTTTGGCTTGGAGAACCTACAGGCAGTCCGGCTCTGATACCAACGCTGTCAGGACCCCGACTCGATGTCACATCGATCTAGCCGGTAACACCTCATATCACTTTGCGGCCTCACGCACGGTATCCCCACGGGTGTCGTCTTACCTTTGCCCGGGACCGTTTGCGCCTTTTGGCTCACGTATATGATAGTGTCGCTAGCATCCATATGATAAGGAGCCCGGGCTGACATGACTAGTCGTAAACCCAAAGTGGCACAGACTTACAGGGACAGGCATCCATGACCCAGCTTCGAACGTGTCGGTCATCAGCAAGTGGGTCCGGGCTGTAGCACTGGGCTAGCAGGACTCCGGTAAACCGGGCTGTAGCGGGCTAACAGGACTCCGGTACTCAAAGCGTGACATTTCCCCGAAGGGACAGACACAGGAACGAAGAAGGACTCATGCCGGCCAGCCTAAGTGTTCCAGAGCAGTAGCAAGCTACCATGGCTCAGCGGTAACACTAGGAGACATTTCCCGGTAAGAGAGGCTACTAAAGATAAACAACTAGATAGTCAGATCCCACACATACCAAGCATTTCAATCATACACACATTATGCTCGATATGTGCAAATACAACGAAGCATCACAACATGACTCTATGACACAAGTACTTTATTTAAGGCTCAGGGAGCCATACATAACATACACCAAGGTACGGGTCTCACGACCCAACATACAAGTCATACAGTCATACAAACCAGCAGCGGAAGTAACTTGTCTGAGTACAGACAACTAGTAAAATAAAAGAGGCTTGGAAAGCCTAGCTATACTACGTGGTCCATCACAAGCTCAGGGTCACCACCTGGGTCTTTAGCCTACTCGTTGATGTCAACGTCTACATAGAACCCATCAGAAGGGGTTGCAGCGTCTTCTGTAAAATGTAGATTATAGCAACATGAGTACAAAGGTACTCAGCAAGACTTACATCAGATCCTACATACATGCATAGTATCAAGAAGGGTCGGTGGAGATATTGCAGCAAGCCAGCTTTGACTCTTGGCTAGACTATCCTACGATACTCCAACTTGAAATGTTTTGCGCACACGAGTCCACTACTCACCACTTCAATACACTACCGAGGATCCACCTCCGTCTTCCTACGGAAGAGCCATCCTCGGCACTCACACTTATCTTGAGGCTTTTAGTAGTTTCCATTTACTTGTCTATGAACTGTATAGGCAACCAAGTAGTCCTTTACCGCGGACGCGGCTATTCGAATAGATCATGATAACCCTGCAGGGGTGTACTTCTTCATACACGCTCTCACCACTTATCGTCGTTTACACGACATGTACTCGGCAACCTTCAAGCGGAAGCCCAACGTGGGTGTCGGCCACGACCTACCTAATCACCTAAGCCTCCAGTCCAGGTTTATCGCCTATTCAGGTTCCATCCGCAGGGAATCCGGCCGAGGTTTCCCATACGGCCCCGAACGATGTGAACAGGGTTCCCGAGATACCTAACGGGTATTCGGTACACCGTGCCACGTACCTACCGCATCACAGCCCACCCCTACGGTCAGCGCTGTCCACGGCCTCTAGTAGGCTACAAACACCAGAAACTACTTGCAACTCCTGGACGGAGAACTAGGGTGAATAAGAAGTCGAGAGGGTCCATTGGTTTCGGGCCCAATGCATGGTAGTAGCTGATTCTTAAATCACACATACAGATCTCAGTGCTTAAGGTCGGCTTCAATGAAACAACCCACCATGTACTCCTACATGGCCTCTCATCGATACCTTTACCAAATCGTGTTCACCACACCACTCTCATTACCGACATAATCATTTCACTCTAGCCCATCACCCAGATGAACCAGACCTGACACGACTCTAAGCATAGCAGGCATAGCAAGGTAGGAACAACACATACATAGGGCTCAATCAACTCCTACACATGCTAGTGGGTTTCATCTAGTTACTGTGGCAATGACAGGTCATGCAGAGGAAATGGGTTCAACTACCATAGCACACAGCAGTTTGAATCGCATTGTCTTAATGCAGTAAAAGAGAGCAGGAGCGAGAACATGGGATTGTATCGATATGATCAAATGGTTGGTTGCTTGCCTGATGGTTCGATGCACGGATACGGTTCTTCGTTAGGGTAATCACGGTACTCCTCGGGGACAGATCCTGTCGCAAAGGACATCGATACACAAGCATCACCAAACAATGTGCAACAATATGATGCATGCATGAAACATGGCAATATGAGTGTGTTGGGCTAATGCAACTAAAACCAGAAGTGTTTGAACAAATTTGAAACAAGGATTCAAATTTCAAATTCAAATATGGCCTTTTAAAGTGCTTTTCCTTGTTCTGATTAAAACATCAATTTAACTTGTTTGATCATGCATGAAAATAGTACAGATGGATAGATTGGATTTTTCTGATCATTTTTCATATATAATTTGTCCAATTTGGAGTTACAGAATAAAAGTTATGAATTTTTGAAGTTTAATTAATATTCTGGAATTTCCTGATTTAATTTAAATCCAGAAATTCAATTACTGCGTCAGCATGACGTCAGCATGACGTCAGTGGTCAACTGTGGCTGGCTGAGGTCAAACCTGACGTGTGGGGGCCACACGTCAGTGACAGGGGGGGTTAAACAGGATTAAATTAATCCTAATTAGGGGTTAGTGGCGCTGGGGCCCACTGTCAGTGTCAGGGGGGTTAACTAACAGTAGTTAGCGCTAACCTAACCACCTGG
>NW_025230084.1:0-6158 GCF_018294505.1 Triticum aestivum | reverse complement strand
ACGAGGAGCCAATTTGCCTTTGATACCGAAACGATGGGTTCCCTTCAGAGGGGTGACCCGAAGATAAGCCTTCTCGTCAACCTCGAAAGTCATAGCCTTATGTTTTCGGTCATATTGACTCTTTTGACGGGATTGGGCTGTTTTCAACTTTTCACGAACGATACGAACTTGTTCTTCTGCTTCCTGAATCATATCCGGGCCAAAGAATTGCCTTTCCCCGGTCTCTGACCAGTTAAGGGGTGTTCGACATCGTCGTCCATAGAGAACTTCAAAAGGGGCTTTACCCAAGCTAGATTGATAGCTGTTGTTGTAAGCGAATTCGGCAAATGGAAGGCACTTCTCCCAGTCCATTCCGAAAGAGATAACGGAGGCTCGAAGCATGTCTTCTAGAATCTGATTGACGCGTTCCACTTGACCACTTGACTGAGGGTGGAAAGCGGTGCTAAAGGAGAGACGAGTTCCCATAGCATTTTGGAAACTTTCCCAAAATCGAGAGGTGAAAAGACTTCCTCGATCCGAATTGATTTCCAAAGGAACACCATGGAGGGACACTATTCAGGAGATGTATAAGTCTGCCAGCTGACTAGCGGTTATACTCTCACGAACAGGTAGGAAATGATCTACTTTGTAAAGACGATCGACCACGACGAAAATAGCATTATTCCCTCTTTTGGTCCTGGGAAAGCCGGTAATGAAATCCATACCAATTTTATCCCATTTCCATTCAGGAATAGCTAAGGGTTGAAGGGTGCCAGCAGGCCGTTGATGCTCTGCTTTTACACGATGATAGACGTCGCAATTTGCAATATACTGAGCAATTTCTCTCTTCATCCTAGTCCACCAGAACCTCTGGCGTAGGTCCTGATACATCTTAGTACTACCGGGATGAATAGTGAGAGGAGATTCATGGGCTTCCTTAAGGATTAATCGCCTTAGGTTGCGCACTTTGGGAACTACTAGTCGATCCCCGAAGTATACGACTCCTTGATCATTAATGGAGAAACAATCCGCAATTCCTTTCTGAATGTTCCTCTTGATGCGGGAGATTCCCGGATCTACCTTCTGTGCTTTGATAATTTGATCCGTAAGGGTAGGTTTTGCCACCAAGGTGGAGAGAAAACCTTGAGGAACAATGTGAAGGTTAAGCTTTCGAAATTCCTCATGGAGAAGCGGTTGACTTTGTTGTAACATCAGGTTGTTACAATAAGATTTACGACTTAGCGCATCAGCCATGACGTTGGCTTTCCCTGGGGTATAGGTTATCCCTAAGTCGAAGTCAGTGATCAATTCAACCCAACGTCTCTGCCTGAGATTCAAATCCGGTTGGGTGAAAATATACTTCAGACTTTGGTGATCAGTGAATATTTCGCAACGATTACCAAGGAGGTAATGTCGCCAGGTCTTAAGTGCATAGACTACGGCTGCAAGCTCTAGATCATGAGTAGGATAATTCTCCTCATGTGGGTGCAATTGCCGTGAAGCGTAAGCAATTACGTGTCGATCTTGCATGAGAATGCAACCTAGTCCTTGTCGCGAGGCGTCGCAGTAGATAACGAAGTCCTTGGAGAAGTCTGGCGGTACCAGCACGGGAGCAGAAGTCAGGCGTCTTTTCAGTTCCTGAAAGCTGTGCTCACATTGTGGAGTCCATTCGAACTTCTTATCTTTCTTGAGGAGTTCGGTTAGAGGTTTGGCAACCTTGGAGAAGTTCTCGACAAAGCGACGACAATAGCTCGCTAAGCCTAGAAAACTCCGAACTTGCTTGACCGATTCAGGTGGTGTCCAATCAAGGACGGCTTGAACTCGCTCAGGGTTAACAGCAATACCTTTACCAGATATTACATGGCCCAGATAGGTCACTTCTGACAACCAGAATTCACATTTTGAAAATTTGGCATAAAGGCGATGCTCTCGAAGTTTCTTCAACACTAGCCTTAAATGTTCGGCATGTTCTTCCTCGTTCTTGGAGTAGATGAGTATATCATCGAGATAAACTACGACGAATTTATCCAAATACTCCATGAAGATTGAGTTCATTAACCGAGAAAAGGTGGCTGGAGCGTTGGTTAAACCGAAGGACATGATGGTGTACTCGTATTGGCCATAACGAGTAACAAAGGCCGTTTTAGGAATGTCCCCGTTTCTGATTTTGATTTGATGGTAGCCCAACCTCAAATCCATCTTGGAGAAGACTGAGGATCCAGCGAGCTGATCATACAGGTCGTTGATCCTGGGGAGCGGATATTTGTTCTTGATTGTGACCAAATTGACAGGTCGATAATCTACAACCATCCGGTCCGTACCATCCTTCTTTTTGACGAAGAGGACGGGGCAAGCCCACGGAGATGAACTAGGTCGGATGAAACCCTTTTTCAAGGACTCATCGAGTTGTTTCTTAAGCTCGGCTAGTTCTAGTGGTGCCATCTTATAGGGTCTTCTAGCAATCGGAACGGTTCCTGGAATGAGGTCTATTACGAACTCAACATCCCTGTCAGGTGGAACACCTGGCAATTCCTCTGGGAAAACATCCGGAAAGTCACGGACTACCGGGACGTCCTCAAGGTCTGGCAAAGGGCTGGCGTTAAGAGAATATAACTGTCGCTTGGCTATTCGGGTCAAGACATTGACTATCTTCCCCGAAGGATGGGTAAGTTGAACAGTCCTAGAGAAGCAATCAATTTGGGCATGATGAACTGACATCCAGTCCATACCCAGAATGATATTAATATCTGAAGATTTAAGGGCTATCAAAGATGCGAGGAAAACAAGTCTGTCGACTTGGATTTCATTTCCATGGCTTACTCTAGCAGTTTGCCATTTGGATCCCGGAGTTTGAATTACCATAGAGGTTGGCATGTCACAGAATGCGATGTTATGCAAACGAGCATAATTTTCGGATATAAAAGAATGAGAGGCTCCTGTATCGAAAAGAACAGATGCCGGGTGGCAATTAACAAGAAGCGTACCAAGAACGACGTTGGGATCCTCTTGAGCTTCCTCGACAGAGATACAGTTGACATGGCCACGTGTAGCGGTGGCCGGCTTGGCGTGGAACACTTTTCCTGTCGGCTTGCCACGGCCAACAGTTTTAGCAGATTGGTTGGGGTTGGTCTGGGGACACTCGCGCATATAGTGGCCAGATTCCCCACACTTAAAGCAAGTCACAGAACTGGTACGTGGAGGAGCGTTGTTGGTTGGACCACCATAGGGCTTGGCTGGTGCAGACTGTTGAACGGGGCGAGGCGCCTGGAAGGATGGCCTCGGTGTGAACCTGGGTGGCAGGGCAGTGTTGGGCACCCACACGCGGCGCTTCTGAGGACCAGCACCGGATGAGGAACCCACGTCACGGCCATGCTTGCGTGTTGCGTCATAATCAGTCTGACCAGTCTCAGCACTGATGGCCTTGTTAACAAGTTTCTGAAAGGATGTGCACTCATGCAGACGGAGGTCGCGGCGAAGCTCAGGACTAAGCCCCTTACGGAACCTTGCTTGCTTCTTGGCATCGGTAGAAACTTCCTCAGTGGCATATCGTGCGAGGTTACCAAACTCCCTGCTGTAAGCATCCACAGAGAGTCGGCCCTGAGTGAAACTGCAAAATTCCTCACGTTTACGGTCCATGAGACCCTCCAGAATGTGATGTTCACGGAAAGCCTCGCTGAATTCAGCCCAAGTAGTGACATGGCCCGCTGGGCGCATAGCTCCATAATTCTCCCACCATAGACTGGCGGGGCCTTCAAGATGATATGCAGCAAAGGTGACCTTGTCAGCCTCAGCTACTAGCGCAGAATGCAGTTTGTGAGAAATACTGCGAAGCCAGTCATCAGCGTCGAGAGGCTCGACGGAGTGGTGGAACGTGGGTGGATGTAACTTAATGAAATCACTGAGCGACACCACGTTAGTCCTCTGATGGTGTGCTGTGTTCTGTTCAATACGCTCCAACAAACGGTTGGTCTCCCGTTTATTTCTCTCAGCTTCCATCATAACCTCGGCTAGGGAAGGAGGATGAGGCAGATTTGCATTCCTGACTTCACTGCCTTCGGCCTGCTCTTGAGGAGCAGGGTTAGTGCGCGTGTTGACCATCCTAGGTAAACAAGACAATGATTTAGTCAGAATGATAAGATTCCGACATAGGATACAGAATGTAAGGAATAACTCGGAATGCAAGATGATCATCCGTATGACATGGTAGATACAGAAACTGCTTCTTTATTCCATCGTCATACACACCATACAAGGTTTAGTACAAAACCAAACAAGGTACTATTACGGTGAAAGGAAGATTACATCACATCGGAGGCATCCCAAGCTCCTATACATTATTTTTCTACACCTCCGGAAGCGGTACAAACTAGGTCATATCCCACGAGTCACGCAGGATGATAGACGACACAGCTAGTACAAACTAGTGATACCACCACTAACTCAGACCGATCCGTAGCAGTCCTCGTAGAAATTACCTCCATAGCCTGGAAGCTCAACATGATCATCCGGGAACAGACGATCTCGCGGAGCTTGTGGACCATAGGGGTTAGGATGGGGTCTTGGACCAACAGACGGTGGCCTGCGGGGACCGCGAGGTGGGGTGATGCCTCCTACATCATGCCAACCCATCACGTCTGGCAGAGCAGATCTCACAGGATAGAGATCGCGCATATCCGAATATCCAGCTTGCACCGCCGGTGCAAACCGAGTCAACGTGGCCCAATGGTCAGCACGGGTATTAAAAAGCTCTAGCCTCAAGGCCCGATTTTCACGGTCCTTATCCTCGAGCATCTCAGCAGTGGTGCGAGTCCGTGAATCCTCCTGAGTGGGGTCAGCATAAATAGCCTGGAGATACCCTTGTGCTCCCGGAAGTGATCCTGGCATATACCGGAAATCAGAGTCCCGAAATAGGCCAGACCTGACTCGCATGATGGTCATCATAGAGTAGGCGGCGTCCTGCACAGCCATCTCAATAGTAACCCCGAGTCCATAGGAGCAGTGAAGGGGCTCGGTGGATCCAGGATAAGATGGAAATATCCTGACAGTGCAGAGATACTGACTTTGATTAAAGTCTTGGAATTGCTCTTCGACCGTGTACTCAGGATACCAACGGTATCCAGCCTCAGTCATTACCCTGACCAACATGGCGGTATGGCCGGGTACATCTAGGCATCGAGTCAGGCGAACCACTTGATTGAGGTCGCGAGTGGCCATCTGAAAGCACAACCATAATGCAAAGGCATTAGAATTTCTAGCAAAATTTCGGCAGCATAACAGCTGTAAATGCTCAAGAAGGATTTTGAGACATTTGACAAAGGATTTCATACACACTCAACATCATCATATCAAGTTCTGAGTCCATCCTAGCAACATGATGTGGTAGTAGAACTGTGCTAGGCTTGTATCCATCAAACCTATAAGGTACTACTGATTAGTAACACGTGATCCTGATAGAGAGAATAGATCCTAATTCCTTAACCCCCGGTGGAAGAATAGACTGACTCAGATCAGAATGTCATAAGATAAAGGAGTAAAAAGAGCCTTACGTTCCAACCCACAAACAATTCCCCTACATATAACTAAAGAATTTCTAGACTCGACATCGACCAGTTTGGCTTGGAGAACCTACAGGCAGTCCAGCTCTGATGCCAACGCTATCAGGACCCCAACTCGATGACACATCGATCTAGCCTGTAACACCTCATATCACTTTGCGGCCTCACGCACGGTATCCCCACGGGTGTCGCCGTACCTTTGCCCGGGACCGTTTGCGCCTTTTGGCTCACGTATATGATAGTGTCGCTAGCATCCATATGTTAAGGAGCCCGGGCTGACATGACTAGTTGTAAACCCAAAGTGGCACAGACTTACAGGGACAGGCATCCATGACCCAGCTTCGAACGTGTCGGTCATCAGCAAGAGGGTCCGGGCTGTAGCACTGGGCTAGCAGGACTCCGGTAAACCGGGCTGTAGCGGGCTAACAGGACTCCGGTACTCAATGCGTGACATTTCCCCGAAGGGACAGACACCGGAACGAAGAAGGACACATGCCGGCCAGCCTAAGTGTTCCAGAGCAGTAGCAAGCTACCATGGCTCAGTGGTAACACTAGGAGACATTTCCCGGTAAGAGAGGCTACTAAAGATAAACAACTAGATAGTCAGATCCCACACATACCAAG
>NW_025230083.1:0-16665 GCF_018294505.1 Triticum aestivum | reverse complement strand
AGAATTTCACCTTTCCATCTAGTAATCTGCACTAAAACAGCCCAGGCTTAGATTCTTTCAAATTTAGTCAGAGACGGTATCGAAGAAACCTAACCTACAATACCAATCACTATTAGGGGCAAAAACTAAAATACAGGTCATACACTTCCTGATATACTGCAAAAAGGACATATATATCATTGCCTTGAATAAATCCTTCCACAATGCACAAGGCTTTCCACCGTCTAGCTAAGAAGATTCTTGCCTAGACACATCACTAGACTGAACCAGTTTCGGAAACAATTCAAGCCGCGATAAAAACTCTGTTGTAGAAGATATGTTTCAGATTTTAATGCATGAAGAATGAGGGTCAGTAAGAAAATTATTGTCAGAACCATATCCCAGTACCAAGGAACACGAACAATTTGTTACTCCCTCTGTCTCAAAATAAGTGTCTCAACTTTGTACTACCTGTTAAGGAGTATTAGTATTGGTCTAGGAGTCCTTATTAGTCTATGTTTAGTTTCCTTGCACCTCAAGTCTTGTGTAATATATATATGCCCCTTGGGCCTTTAATAAAGATAAGTTGCTTATTTCTAACATGGTATTAGAGCCTAGGTTTAGGTCTCCGGACCCCGCAACTCGTCCTTACGATTCACTAGTTTTTTTTTTCTCGGTCGATCTATTCTTTTCTGGGTCGATCTCGTCTTCCGCTGTCGTTCGCGGGGCACCTGCCGCCCAGCTGCTTCGCTGGATCCAAACTGGTGATGAGTGCGCCCATGACGTGCGCCTGCACAGCCGTGATCGCCTGCATGGATCAAAGCCCGCCTCGCCTGGTTGGCTACTGTGCTGCGTTCGCACCTGTGCGCCAGATCGGGTTACCTCGTCCAGCTCCAGATCGATGTGCGTGCTGCTGCGTTCAGGCTGCTGTGCTATAGCTGCTGCTTTGCTGCTGAGTTCGCTCCTGCATACTAGCTGCTGTCTTTCCGTTCCCATCTTGATTTCAACAACAAAAAAAAGGAGTCCAATGTCTTCTGCATACACGATGGATTTTGCATCTTTGTGTCGTGTATGCTTCCTAGATTTTACCTTCCTTGTTTTCTGCTGTGTCCACCAAATCTGTTGATATTTTGTGTTTCTCATGTCATGCGAGTCCACCAAACTTTTGTCCGTCATCCTTTTTCTGGTCATTGTCCTCTCTATAGGATTTCTGTGGCCTCTCTTTGCATTGTTGATCTAAGCTCATTCTCTTGCCGCCGAACTTCTTTCGCCGTCGGTTTTCATGGGCCATGATTCTTTAAGCAATGCTTCTTCTCTTGATGGCCATCTTCTTTTGACAACCCATCTTCTCTTGATACTTCTATTGTATCTTCTATTGGTGCGGTGTCTTCCTCTGATGTGCCATCTCTTCGTTATCCCCTTTGGCGACTTGACAGGTTTTGAAGACTCTTCATGCTACGACGACACTCTCAAGACGCGGATTTGGATTATCATTTTTTTTAGTATTACACTTCTTCAAATGCAATGCTATTGCATACGCTTTGCATTTGAGGGGGGGTGTTAAGGAGTATTAGTATTGGTCTAGGAGTCCTTATTAGTCTATGTTTAGTTTCCTTGCACCTCAAGTCTTGTGTAATATATATATGCCCCTTTGGCCTTCAATAAAGAGAAGTTGCTTATTCCTAACACTACCTTTAGTGTAAAGTTGTACTAAGGTCAAGATACTTATTTGGAACGGAGGGAGTATGATATAAAGTTGCTTCTTGGGTACTCTTTCGCAATTTAAGCAGATAATTGTAGAACAGAAATAGTTTCAGCATTCTTTCCTTAGTGATGTCTCATCTAAGAAGAACTGGGTGTTCTTGAATCAACAAGTTGGGGTCTTTGCCCACAGTTAAACATGGTAGTGCTGCTTACAGCATGATTAACAGGTAAAGCGATACAAATCAAGCAAGTCAATCTGCTGAAGTCAGTTCATTGTTCAGGGACGGTGATAACTACTTCCTCCGTCCCATAATATAAAAATGTTTTTCAGGATATCTTGAAAAGTTGAGCCACTAAACCGTCTGCTTTATGAAATTTAGTCGAAGTATTTGATTCCAGTAGATAAAGTAGTTAGCATCCGGTTTGGTCTTATGATATACCCATAGTGAAGGAATACTCCTCTATATTCTCCACAATATAAGCCACTCGCCAGCAATTCCATCAGAAAACCTCATTTCCATTTTATAATCAGTTACCAAGCAGATAAAAGAAAAAACATTACTACATCTCTTCAGGTTTTACTTTCCATGAGGATGACTCAAATTAACCCCTAGCTACTATTAACATTCATCTGTGCATTGTCTCCTAGAACCAACTCCCTGAACCGAGTTATGCAGTCCATCGCCTGGTCGAATTCGCTGCTCTCGGGAGCAAAGCTGAACCGGCAGTAGTCCGGTATCCCGGTCCACTTGCTGCTGGATATGCAGAGTCCAGTGGATCTAAGGAGCGCTTCCCTGATGTTGCAGCCATCGAGCTCGCCTTCGAAAGTGTCTATCTTGAACGATTTGCCGATGTAGGCCGTTGGTTTCGCCAGCATTGAGATACCGCCATGGCAGCCGACGACATCCCAGCCACAGCTCTCGAGTGTCTGTTCATTGCAGGAAATCAGAAAATGAAAACAAAAAAGGGGCGTTCATGCCAAACATAAGATTTCTCTGAACTGCCAATGTCCCATCTCTGGACTAAGATTTGGGAGGGAACACAAAGTTTGAGAGGGCGATTTAGAATGTCACAGAGAGCTAACCTTAGTCAACTTATCGGCACGATGCTTCAGTGTCTCCTTTTGCTCCTCAATGAGATCAGAGAAGCGCTGGTCCCTCTTGTTCTTAAGACACAACAGTTTTCTGGAAGTATACTTCAATGTGCGGTGTGGTTGACTCAGGCTTGTTAACATATGTTTGATCAAGGACGGGTCAATGTAAATCATAAACCCAAAGTCAAACCCACTCATGGTCAGCTGAAGGGACAGCTCCCCAAGCATAAAAACGCGGAGTGCGAGACATGAAGCAATATTATAAGAAAAACTATCCAAATTCCACAGGCTCCGGCCATCTCCGGTTTCGAACTCCAGACCAGAGGAGGAGGTGTCTATCACTACCCTAGCTCCATGTTCAGCACAAATGGACAGCAAATCTTTTATCTCGTCATCACTGTACAGGGAACCAGAAGGGTTAACTGTAGGGCCAAAAATATACACCCATGGCCATACATTCTCATTCTCATATGCATCATCCAGAGCTGCTCTTAGAGCGGTCGGTTCAATCTTGAAGCCTGAACGTACATTTGTTGGAATCGTCAATGTTTTTGCATTCATAAACTTTGCTGCCGAGACATAGTGCCCATTGGTGCCCATGGGGAAAAGGAAGGCGCCTTGCTCCCTCATACAGCAAAGGACAAGCTTGTTGAGGAGTGTGAGACAGGTGCTGCCATATATAATTTCCTTAGAGAAGCCACATGAACGGTTGTTAAATGTAACGTCGGGACAACTGTCTCCTGGGAAACCATAGTTATCTCCCACCAGCTGTTCGATGCTGGAACGAACGTCAGTTTCAAAATCCATGACGTTCCGCCGAGCAAAACTTGCTAAAATGGAGCCGCCCAGTGGAGAAGGTACTGGTAAGAAGCTGCGGTCTAAATCCATATGAATGACACTAGAATCCTTGGAATCAGGAGTGAAAAAATCAGCTTCTTTTAGGGTAGACATGGCTGAATTAGAAAACTGTATCATCTTCTCAGGTATCTTTTCTGCTGCTTGTCTCTGAAAAAGATATTAAAAGCCAACAAACCAAAACAGTTAAACATTAAGGTTGTTAGAGTATATATAATATAGTCATGTGCCCCTTTGTATTTATCCCATTATATAAGGGGTTTCCTGCATATGTTCCACACCTGTACATGTATATATATCGGCCTATGGCCTCATTGAAATACTAAGTTGCATATTCCTAACATGGTATTAGAGCCTAGGCTTTTTTTTCGCACGCGCAACTCGTGCTCCTCCGATCCAAAAATTTGTGTGTCCGCCGTCGCTGCGCCTCTCTTTCTCGGTCTCTCCCCGGCCGATTGCTGCTCCTACTCTACTGCACGCCCGTCCGCGTACTTCGACTGAATCTACAGGTCTCCCGGCTCTATCTTTTTGGTGCGTCCTTGCCAGTCCTCCATCGACTGGTTGTCTGGTTCCATTGCCGGCGCCGCTCCTTAGTGGATTCCGCCGCCAGCTGCTGGTCTCGGCCGCCCTCACCAGATCCCGCTGCCCTCGTCGAATCCAGCTGTACAGACGCGCGTGCACGGCAGCACGAGTTAGCCGCCCGCTCGATCTGAGCGAGGCCTCGGCTGCTACTTTGGACATTGGGCTGCTTCATCCAGGCATCCAGCGACGCTGTGTTCCGGTGGATCAGGAATTCGGGATTGACTGGTTGGGTTGGCTAAAAAAAAGAGTACGTCTTCGTTTGATCAGATGTCTCATTGCTGCTCGTTGCCTTCTGGGGGTGTTCCCTATACCGATCCTATCTTGCACATGCATCGATCCTCAGTGCTTGGTGCCCGTCCGCCTATGGCGTCGTCTCCTTCGGCGTCTTTCATAGACTGGGCTTGTCGCTCTTTTGCGGCTCCTCCTGCGATCTTCACACATGGTGATTGTCGCTCTACACCTCCACCTCCATCGGCCTTTGCGGACGCTACTGATCATGCTACATCGCCACATCTAGCGGCTTCCACGGGTGGTGGTGATCGCTCCTCTCGTGGTGCTACCGCGTCGACTCCTTCATCTATGTACTTCACCGAGCAGGAGATTGTGCGACTTCGCGATCTGCTGGCTGCCTCCGGCTCTTCACCGTCGGGCGCATCTAAGTCGACCACTTCAGTTGAGCTCCTGACTGAGCAGGAGATTACGCGGCTTCGATGCCTGCTCGATGCGTCCCCTGGTTCTTCACCGACAGGTTTTGTTGGTTCTGCTACTGACTCTTCTGGCATTGTGAGACCACCCTCTACACAAGCAGGTACATCTCCGTGGATTCTTGATACTGGAGCATCTTTTCATATGACTCATGATTCATCCATTCTGTCCTCTACTCGACCTCTCGATTCTCCTGTTCATGTTTTTACTGCGGATGGTACCTCTCTCCCAGTTACTTGTCGAGGCACTCTTAGCACTTCATCTTTTCATGTTCCCGATGTTGCTCATGTTCCTCGATTTACCACGCAGCTCATTTCCGGTGGTCAGATTGTTGACTCTGGTTGCAGGGTCATTCTCGACTTTGACTCATGTTCCGTTCTAGACCGTCACACTGGTGCTCTTCTTGGTGCTGGCCTCCGGCACCGTGACTCTCAGGGTCTCTGGGAGCTTGACTGGCTTCACCTTCCATCCGTTGCCACCGCCGCCAGTCTCTCCACCACTGTTGCCTTGTCTACCAGCTCTTTTCAGCAGTGGCATCATCGCCTTGGTCATTTATGTGGCTCTCGTCTCTCATCCTTAGTTCGACGTGATCTTCTTGGATCCGTCTCCGGCGGTGTGTCTTTAGACTGTCAGGGTTGTCGGCTTGGTAAACAGGTCCAGTTACCTTATCCTCACAGTGAGACTGTGTCTCGGCGTCCTTTCGACCTTGTTCACTCTGATTTTTGGGGTCCAGCTCCCTTTGCCTTGAAGGGAGGTCATCGCTACTATATTATCTTTATAGATGATTTCTTGCGACACACGTGGATATATTTTATGTCTTCTCGTAGTGAGGTCTTATCTATCTATAAGCGTTTTGCTGCCATGGTTCACACTCAGTTCTCTACGCCTATTCGTGTGTTCCGTGCTGACTCTGCTGGAGAGTATATCTCCAAGATGTTGCGTGGAGTTCTTGCTGAGCAGGGCACTCTTGCTCAGTTCTCTTGTCCCGGTGCTCATGCTCAGAATGGTGTGGCTGAGCGCAAGCATCGTCACCTTCTTGAGACGGCTCATGCGTTGATGATCGCCGCCTCTCTCCCGCCTCATTTCTGGGCTGAGGCCGTCTCCACCTCCACCTATCTTATCAATATACAGCCTTCCGCTGCTCTACAGGGTGGTGTTCCTTTCGAGCGTCTTTTTGATCGTTCTCCCGATTATTCGATGCTTCGCTTGTTTGGTTGTGTTTGCTATGTTCTTCTTTCCCATCGCGAACGCACCAAACTGACCGCTTAGTCTGTTGAGTGTGTCTTCTTAGGCTACAGTGATGAGCATAAGGGCTATAGTTGTTGGGATCCTATCGGTCGTCGGATGCGTATCTCTCGAGACGTGACTTTTGATGAGTCTCGTCCCTTCTACCCACGCCCATGTTCCTCGACTTTTTCAGTGGAGGATATCTCTTTCCTCACTTTTCCTGACTCACCTATCACCCCCGTCGAGCCTGTGCCTATTCGTTCCACTCCCTCTGCTTCTCCACCTCCAGTCGATTTGCAGCCACCATCTTCCCCGGTCTCCACGCCTAGCATGTCACCTGATTCTACACCTTCATCTCCGGTGACTTCTTCGTCGCCACCCCCTGATTCTACCTTGGCGATTCCTCCTTCTATTGTTCCATCTTTTCCTCAGCATTACACTCGTCGTTCACGACCGGTGGATGCCTCTATGGATGTGTCGTCATCTTCCTCTCATCCTACTTATGGCTTGCGTTCTCGTCCTTGTCCGCCTGTTGATCGCTTTGGATTTCCCACCATTGGTGCTGTTGTTCTTGAGCCGACTTCTTACCGTCAAGCTGTTGTTCATCCTGAATGGTAGTTTGCGATGGCAGAGGAGATTGCTGCTCTTGAATGCACTGGTACCTGGGATCTTGTTTCTCTTCCTCCCAGTGTCCGTCCCATCACTTGTAAGTGGGTCTACAAGGTTAAGACTCGCTCTGATGGTTCTCTTGAGCGTCACAAAGCTCGTCTTGTGGCTCGTGGTTTTCAGCAGGAGCATGGTCGTGATTATGACGAGACTTTTGCTCCTGTGGCCCATGACCACTGTTCGTACACTTCTTGCCGTTGCCTCTGCACGCCACTGGTCTATATCTCAGCTTGATGTTAAGAATGCCTTTCTTAATGGTGAGCTGCGTGAGGAGGTGTACATGCAGCCACCACCTGGGTATTCTGTTCCTGATGGCATGGTATGTCGTCTTCGTCGCTCTCTCTATGGCCTTAAGCAAGCCCCCCGCGCCTGGTTTGAGCGTTTTGCCTATGTGGTCACTGCCGCTAGTTTTTCAGCAAGTGCTCACGATCCAGCATTGTTTATTCACCTTTCTCCTCGTGGTCGGACTCTTCTTCTTCTCTATGTTGATGACATGATCATCACTGGGGATGACCCCGAGTATAGTGCCTTTGTAAAGGCCCGTCTTAGTGAGCAATTTCTTATGTCTGATCTTGGACCTCTTCGCTACTTTCTTGGGATTGAAGCCTCTTCTACCTCTGATGGCTTTTTTATATCCCAGGAAAAGTATATCCAGGATCTTCTTGCTCGTGCTGCTCTTACTGACGAGTGCATTGTTGAGACTCCTATGGAGCTCAATGTTCACCTCCGTGCTACCGATGGTGATCCTCTCCCTGACCCGACGCGTTATCGTCATCTTGTTGGCAGTCTTGTCTATCTAGCTGTCACTCGTCCGGACATCTCTTATCCGGTTCATATTCTGAGTCAGTTTGTCTCTGCTCCCACATCGGTTCACTATAGTCATCTCCTTCGTGTTCTTCAATATCTTCGGGGTACGATCTCTCACCGTCTATTCTTTCCTCGCTCCAGTTCTTTACAGCTTCAGGCCTATTCGGATGCTACGTGGGCTAGTGATCCTTCGGATCGCCGTTCACTTTCTGCTTACTGTGTTTTTCTTGGTGGTTCTCTCATTGCCTGGAAGACAAAGAAACAGACCGCAGTTTCCCGTTCGAGTGCAGAGGCTGAGTTACGAGCGATGGCTCTTTTGACAGCAGAGGTGACTTGGTTACGGTGGTTACTTCAGGATTTTGGTGTTTCTGTCACTACACCGACTCTGCTTCTATCTCTCCAAATTCAGTGTTGTTCATCCACCATGAGTTTGAGGGGGGGTGTTAGAGTATATATAATATAGTCATGTGCCCCTTTGTATTTATCCCATTATATAAGGGGTTTCCTGCATATGTTCCACACCTGTACATGTATATATATCGGCCTATGGCCTCATTGGAATACTAAGTTGCATATTCCTAACAAAGGTCACAAAAGTATTCCACATGCGTCCTTTTTTTCTTGAGGGTGGTTTTCCATAGGTGCCTGGCCATATTATTAATAATTTTACTTACATTTTTTTGCGGGGAATTTTACTTGCTATTAGTCATGATGAAAACATAATCAAATATCCCACTGATAAATTTAGCTGGTCACTGTAAATAAGTGTGTATCCAACTAACGGAGGAGCGACAAACCCAGGATTTTAGAACTAGCTGACTTATGCCGGGAAATTAGACAAGCCCAAGATGTTACCGTGAGGCGGAGAATCAGAGGAGGGAAATTCTGCTTACCACTTGATGTGCATGCTGATGACGGTCACCAATTTGAAACGCCGGCAGCTCATGGAAAAGAGAGCCATAATATTGCTGGCTGATCACAGAAGTATTTCCTTCCAATAGCTCAATTGTTTGTGACAATGCCTTGCAGACAGAAGCATCCTCAGAAATGGCAAAAGCAACTTCCAGATCAGAATAAACCTGCAAATTTTAACCAAAAGTAAGATGGAGCAGATACAAAATGAAACCTTAAGACTGTTTCCAATGTAGGTGCAAGAATGCACAGAAGTTCTAATAGAGTTCCAGGCTAAATGGTATGAAATGGTATATAAGTCTCCTTCACAGAAAGCATGCGAAGGTAGGGTGTTTCCAATAAGATATTTCAACACACCATTTGAGCTTGGCAGACAAGACCACTCCAGGTTCTCTGAAATATCTAGGAACAACCGGCAACCAACATCTTCTGTTGCGCTTAGTATGTTCGAGAAAGCAGCACTGGTGATAGCCTCAAACTGGGCAATGCTAGTAACGACAACCTGAGGCTTCAGTTTTCTGACCAACTCAATCAGTAAATCTGATTGGCGTGGTGCTTCAATTACAGTGATCACGCCTTCAGCATTGTTGCAATCTATTCTTCCCTGAAATTTCAAAAAGAAGCAGTAGTATTCAACATTCTTGAGCCAACATTTTTCTTCACATAACAGGTATGTCTTTTCCATGTTCCCATCAAACAAGATATTTTTATAAAACACTACTAAGCAGTACAGATCACATGCTGCTCAAACAAGAAGTGTTGCATGACACACACGCACGCACACACACACACACACAGAGAAAGAGAGAGACAGACAGACAGAGAGGTACCTCGATTTCTGAATATCCTAACCATTGCATGGGCAAGTGTCTGGTCAAATGTTCATCAACAATTGCAAGCGCTGGTGAGAACAGTCGAAGATAATTTTCGACTGCCACCGCACGGGAAGGGAATACAACAAAATTCTGGTGTACAAGAAATGAAAAGGGAGCATCATATAATGCATAAGATACAAGCACAGAATAGCTCAATATGAGAAATTATGGTATAACTAATTGTAAAGACAATAGCCACCAAGACTTACATCAGGATTTAATGGGATGTGGTGGTAGCTCTTCATAAATTCAGCAACAAGTTTCCTGAAGTTCAAACATCCAGCTGGAGGTTGACAAGGATTGGGCTTGGTCGCATTTAAGAAACTAGCTAGGTATACTAGGAATGTGATCTTTTCCTGGGCAGTAGAATCATCAGCGAAGGACAAATCGAGGGACCTGCTGACTTCATGGAATACATTTTTAAGTATCTCAGTTAGTTTCTTCACCTGAAAATTCTCTGAATTAGTAATATTTATGTCGCTATAATATTGTTTTTACAAATCTAAAGAGAACGACAAAGAACCTGGTTGGGTTGGCGAAGTTGACAGCTATACACGGACAAAGCATGTGAAATATGGCCACCTGATTCCATGTATGCCAAGGCAGTGCGTGCAGAAACAGGTTGATCCCCCACAGAACCCATGAAGAACTCAAATCGATGCGGGCTATTTTTCTCAAATTCAACTAAGGCCGAAATATCTGTGTTCGCAGCCTGCAAACAAACCAACTAGTTGGTAATCCACACAAAAAAATGGCATTTTAATATATAATGATAAGCTGGCATTTCGTTGCATTATAGAACCCTACTAACTGTAGTACAACTCAAAGTACTTCTTTTACGAAAATCTCGGAGTATATATTGTTGGCCAAACCAGGAATTCCTGATTAATTAACATATGGTATGTCACAGAAATGCTACCTGCATAATTTTTGTTTGCCAGAGCTTAGTGATGCGAAATCCACGGCGTAGAAATAGGCATTCACAGACACCTTGACCTGGTTGGCCTCCCACGTTGAATATCATAGTACCCGTAGGCTTTATGACAGTCATCCCTTCTTCAACTGCCCGTGCAATCAACCCGAGGCCAAATTGGTCCTCCACAAAACCCTGGAGGCAGTAAGTCATGCAGTAAGTTTACAAGCATACAAGAAATGAACAAAAGGGAAATTGGAATAAGAAATATTGACTTTATGAGAAAATATGTGTACATCATGTCAGACAGATTATCAATGCATAGCAACAAATCAAAACTCTATTCAAACAGAGAAAAATTGAATATCACTGCTAATAATTCCAGTGTTCTAGAAGAAACTGTGAATAACTCCATATTTCAGCAATCATTCATTCATTTTTCATAGAAAAGTGTGGAATGCTAATCATGTTTATAGTTATAAATTGTAACACAATAAAGCCATGCAAAGTTGAGATGAGGAAAGGATTACTCCCCAAGAAAGTAATTCTACTGTCCATCATTTGTTCTGGTTGCCCATGTTAGTGTAGAGCCCAAAGCTGTTAACTCAATTATACTTGTGGAATCAAGTTAGAAATATAGTCATACAGATCATATATTATTTCTGAAGTATACTTTTATTATATCAGGGGTAGGAACACGCCTACAAGGAAATGACATATGTTTGAAACACATTTTTTTCTTCTAATCTGGTTACAAAGAACAATAATGCAGTTACAGAAAAAAAATGTGTAGGTTTAAAGTTCACTCTTGATCCTCCTAACCCAGCTAGAAAAAAACAATGTTAAGATAAATCACCGTTGGTATTTGGTAGATTAAATGGCTGAAGTGATGAACATGCAAAAGATGCCTGACTTACTTGAAGAGCATAGTAGCTGCTCAAGGAATACAAGAACTCCTTGCTTAAATTTTCAGTGATAATCTTTGACATTGCCTCTGGATTGGGTTTAAGAATCTGAAAATTAGATTATAAGAGTCAGCATTTTCCTTCAGTTCTGGGTCTACTACAATTTCGTTTGACCGTACCTGCGGTATGCATCCAACAATGCTATCAAGTTCTATCTTGTTGTCTCTACAGTAAAAAAAGAAGATCAGATTCATGGAATTCAACTCTATTAAGCAGTGTTTTCCCCTCCCTGTCGTAAATTGGAAGACCATCGTCGTCCAGTGCATTTAAATAAAGATTTATCCATGCAATCTTGATTGCCCTTGGGTTAATATCCAGACCATAGACCTTCAAAGAAACAAAAGATGCTCAGCTTGGATTCTGGCAAAAATATGTGGCTGAACTATTAACGTAATGTAGAGCTGAGCCAGAACTAATTCAGTTCCCTGGCATCTGAGGCTCAAATAATTGCGTGTTATTTTCTCTTTTCCCTTTCGAAAGACAGATTATTCAGTGTGTACTAGTGCCTCGCCTAGATTCGGAAGAATGCTCAACATATATCGTTTTCTCAGATGTTCCGACTAACTTAGACTGTCGGCAGATTATCAGAAGTCTGAGAAGTATCATATCATCAAACCTGAGTAAATATCTAACTATGGAGCACCCACTTCTATAAACAAATGTCAAACTGCTGCAGTTCCCACTTACATAACAACGACCATAAGATAAATGTCCAAAGGAGACGGGACAAGAGACACCAACCTTGGAAGGGCACCATTTTTCTGCTAGCGCAATGGATATCCAACCATTGCCACATCCCAGCTGTGCGACGGTCTTACTCCTGAAAATGGAATCTGGATCTGGATGATGATTGATGCCCTCGTAGAGAGTGATAGACCTATCTCCAGGACCGAAAACGCTAGGTATCTCCATCATTATTAGCTTCTTTCTTTGCTTGGATCCTAAAAGCATTTGATAAATTTCTTACGCAACCAGAACAAAAATCAGTAATAATGAAAGCTTTTACCATCGTGACATGCGCGAACTAAAGACAGCAGTTAATAATTTATATGTACAAATAATAACAAAGGAATCATGGCAGGTCCGGACTCCAGTCCAGATAATGTAAGAAACTTGTAAACTGCAGTTTTTCCTGCACAAAGACCACTACATCTATATACAATAACCCTAGAAACATCTATATAATAGATTCATATAAAGAGCTTTTAGGAATCAGATACCCTAAGAAGTGATCCCCACAAAAGGGAAATTCTGAAGCGAAAACCTAATTAAGAGCTAAACTGCGGTCAAATAAAATACGCCAGACAGATTCAAAATTTTAAGCAAACCGATTACAAAGTTCAGTGCTGATGGGCGGTGATGGCCGGATCAACATTCGACTTTTACCGATTCGATTTGCCGGGGAGTGGGGGGAGGATGTGGGCCGACCTTGTAGGACGACGTCGCGGATGCGGAGGCTGAAGGCGCGGAAGCACTCCTCCTTCTGTCCGGCGGCGGGGTCGTCGGCGAGGCGGCGACGGACGGCGCCGAGGAGGCGCCTCGCCTGGGCGCGCGTGGCGGGGGCCTGGAGGCGCCGTACGCCTCGTCGCTGGACGCCGCGCACGACGCCAGGAAGGCCTCCACGCCGCCGTTTCCGCTGCCGTCCTCGCTCGCCGCCATGCGTCCCCGGCCAGGTCAAGGTCGATGGTTCGGGCGGGGGGCGGGGAGGAGCCCGGACGCGAGGAAAGATTCTAGCTACGAAGAAAAGATGGGGAATGGGCGGCGCCGGCGGCGAGGAAGGGTGGGGGCGAACTCGAAAAGTACAACCTTTTTGTTCTACAGAAATGGGTCAACCTCTTGTGCAGTGGGACATGGACAGTGGAGTGGAGTCAACCTACAGAAATGGGTCAACCTCGATTGTTCTTCTTACTAGAAGAACACCCGTGGGTTGCAACGGGGCCACATTAACTTTAAGATTTCAATATCAATTATGTTAATATTACATTTAATATTCTCATACATATCAACTGACATTGACTACCTTTTTACCATCAAATTCTCACACACTCTCTCTCCCTCCCTCCTCCTCACTCTCTCTCCCCCTCTCCCTCTCTCTCTCTCTAACACACACACATATCCATCTTATTGGGTACGGGACCATAATCCATCTATTTCACACGCACACGCGCTAGTGCATAACAATATGGATTATAAAATAGGTTCAAGGTAGTAACAAGGATTCTTCTCATGCATTAATAAACAAATGTTCTGCACTGAAGACAAGATAACCAATTCCCAAAGTGCATCAGAGCATCATAGAACATTACTGGCAAGATAAATGCACGACGATACACCCGACTCATTTAATTAATATAATTAAATTATCAGTAAATTAGTCACCAAACTGCTCGGATGAACCGGAACAGAGCCAACATATATCATCCTAGACAAAGGCAACATCAACCATTTACCTTGGTACTTTAGGGACCGACAGGAGGATGCATGTAGAAGCGCTTCTTGCCTGCGAATCCACAGTCAGAGAGAGAAATTGGAACCCATTCCCATCACCAACTGATAAAGAAAGCATGTAACAAAATTGATATCGGGCCAACTTGGATCTTCGGTGATTGTCCGCCGGTATGGAGAATTTAGGAGGGTGGGTGCAGGGAGTGGCCTTGTGGATGATGGATGGAGGCGCGGAGGGATGTGGTCACCGGAAGGTCGAAAGCGGAGAGGGTCGGGCACGTTAGGTGGAGTCGGTGGTGCGCGACAACCGGAGGCGGCCCAGTCGTGGGCGGCGAACCGACGATAGCCTCGGCCCATCTCTCGACGCAGCGAAGATAGAGAGGGTGGCACTGCCGGTGCTCGAGGCCGCCGCTCGGCACCATCTACATCGAGGGGAAAGAGAGGCGAGAAAGCGATAGGGTGATGCGGGGCTAGGGATTGCGTAGGAGGGTGGGGGTGTGCGATTGGAATGGATGGTTCTGCCCACCGTTTTCTTGTACGTGGCGGTGGAGACGGTGGCGTTAACAGGCAAGAATAAACCGGTGTGAGAGGGTGACCCGAAACTAAACCGGTGGGGTGGGGGAGGGACGAAAAAAAACCAGCAAAATAAAATGGGTGGGAGGTGGAAGGAAGTACCAAAGAAGTACCAAAAAAGACCGGGTGAGGTGGGGCGAAAATAAAACCCGGAACGCGACCTACCAACTGAGACATTTGGAGTAGAGATATTAACAAAAGTGCAGATCACGTCCCACTCTTCACTTTTTGACAAAAAACATCCGAATAGCAATCTTGGTGAGTGATCTCGACCGGGTTCGATCGGCATGGCGTGTCGTTCCTCCAGGAGTGGGTGCTGAGAGGAAGGATGGCAAACCTCCATTGTCAATCGGCCGGAGCTGCATCGTCATTTGGATCAGAGGACGAAATCGAGATGGTAGAGGTTGAGGAATTTGTAGGACGTGAGGGTTTAGGGTGGGCATCACGAGAACTCACCCATATCTTGGGAGACGGCAGACCCGAGGTGCAGTCGTGTTCGTGCTTCAGGGGCTGCCACGTGCTGCCCTCGCCGCCTTCGCCTGTCGATGCCACTTCAGCGCCACGAGCATGGGACTGAGGGACGAAGGGAAGAGAAGGGAAGGAAGCGAGCTAATGACGTACCTATGTTTGGTATGTAATACCCTCCATTAAGAGTAGATATTTTCTTAAAATCGGTTATTTTGTTTCCTAATTGATGTGATTGAGCAATTTAAGGTAAGGTTAATTAATTTAGATTTGATATTTAGAGATTGATCGTGATTGATTCTTTCACATAAAGACATTACTAAAATTAACTTGCACCAGCATGGAAAGTTATGATCCGTTAAGATTTTTTTCGTTGTGTGAGAGGGTGACGCGAAACTAAATCGGTGGGGTGGGGGAGGGACGAAAAAAAACCAGCGAAATAAAACGGGTGGGAGGTGGGAGGAAGTACCAAAGAAGTACCAAAAAAGACCGGGTGAGGTGGGACGAAAATAAAACCCGGAACGCGACCTACCAACTGAGACATTAGGAGTAGAGAAATAGCAATCTTGGTGAGTGATCTCGACCGGGTTCGATCGGCATGGCATGTCGTTCCTCCAGGAGTGGGTGCTGAGAGGAAGGATGGCAAACCTCCATTGTCAATCGGCCGGAGCTGCAACGTCATTTGGATCAGAGCATGGACGAAATCGAGATGGTAGAGGTTGAGGAATTTGTAGGACGTGAGGGTTTAGGGTGGTCATCACGAGAACTCACCCATATCTTGGGAGACGGCAGACCCGAGGTGCAGTCGTGTTCGTGCTTCAGGGGCTGCCACGTGCTGTCCTCGCCGCCATCGCCTGTCGATGCCACTTCAGCGCCACGAGCATGGGACTGAGGGACGAAGGGAAGAGAAGGGAAGGAAGCGAGCTAATGATGTACCTATGTTTGGTATGTAATACCCTCCATTAAGAGTAGATATTTTCTTAAAATCGGTTATTTTGTTTCCTAATTGATGTGATTGAGCAATTTAAGGTAAGGTTAATTAATTTAGATTTGATATTTAGAGATTGATCGTGATTGTTTCTTTCACATAAAGACATTACTAAAAATAACTTGCACCAGCATGGAAAGTTATGATCCGTTAAGATTTTTTTCGTTGTGTGAGAGGGTGACGCGAAACTAAACCGGTGGGGTGGGGGAGGGACGAAAAAAAACCAGCGAAATAAAACGGGTGGGAGGTGGGAGGAAGTACCAAAGAAGTACCAAAAAAGACTGGGTGAGGTGGGACGAAAATAAAACCCGGAACGCGACCTACCAACTGAGACATTAGGAGTAGAGAAATAGCAATCTTGGTGAGTGATCTCGACCGGGTTCGATAGGCATGTCATGTCGTTCCTCCTGGAGTGGGTGCTGAGAGGAAGGATGGCAAACCTCCATTGTCAATCGGCCGGAGCTGCATCGTCATTTGGATCAGAGCATGGACGAAATCGAGATGGTAGAGGTTGAGGAATTTATAGGACGTGAGGGTTTAGGGTGGGCATCACAAGAACTCACCCATATCTTGGGAGATGGCAGACCCGAGGTGCAGTCGTGTTCGTGCTTCAGGGGCTGCCACGTGCTGTCCTCGCCGCCATCGCCTATCGATGCCACTTCAGCGGCACGAGCATGGGACTGAGGGACGAAGGGAAGAGAAGAGAAGGAAGCGAGCTAATGACGTACCTATGTTTGGTATGTAATACCCTCCATTAAGAGTATATATTTTCTTAAAATCGGTTATTTTGTTTCCTAATTAATGTGATTGAGCAATTTAAGGTAAGGTTAATTAATTTAGATTTGATATTTAGAGATTGATCATGATTGATTCTTTCACATAAAGACATTACTAAAAATAACTTGCACCAG
>NW_025230082.1:15204-16670 GCF_018294505.1 Triticum aestivum | reverse complement strand
ATATATATATATATATATATATATATATATATATATATCATCGTTCCAACACAAAGTGCTTGCCAAAGGAAAAATTGTAAAAAGGAAAGGTGATGATCACCATGACTCTTGTATAAGGGTAGAAGATAAAAGTAAAAGATAGGCCCTTCGCAGAGGGAAGCATAGGTTGTCATGCGCTTTTATGGTTGGATGCACAAAATCTTAATGCAAAAGAACGTCACTTTATATTGCCGCTTGTGATAAAGACCTTTATTATGCAGTCTGTCGCTTTTATTTCTTCCCTATCACAAGTTCGTATAAAGCTTATTTTCTTCGCACTAATAGATCATACATATTTAAGAAGCAATTTTTATTGCATGCACGATGACAACTTACTTGAAGGATCTTATTCAATCCATAGGTAGGTATGGTGGACTCTCATGGCAAAACTGGTTTAAGGGATGTTTGGAAGCACAAGTAGTATCTCTACTTGATGCAAAAAATTTGGCTAGCATGAGAGGGAAAGCAAGCTCAATATGTTGGATGATCCAAGACAATATAACGTTTAGGATATAGGAAAACATACCCATTAAGTTGTCTTCCTTGTCCAACATCAACCTTTTAGCATGTCATATTTTAATGAGTGCTCACAGTTACAAAATATGTCCAAGATAGTATATTTATATGTGAAATCTCTCTTCCTTTAATATTCTTTCATGAATTGTTCAAGTGACCAATGCTGCGTTTGCTGACTTTCAATAAGTTTACTACCTATACTTATTATGTGTGAAGTCATTACTCCCCATGTTATAAGCATATGAAACATATATAAATTTTGATTTTATAATATTCAATTCATTCAACCATTACTACAAAAAAAGACACATCCATGACATTTTGGGCCGAACGAATTTTTTTTCTGTCATACATATGACACTTCTATGATGATAATTGTGACACTCTCGGTATCATGATAGATGTGGTGGGCTCCTACTTCTATGACAAAAAATCATGACAGAAAATGGGCTTTTCATCCTAGGCGGGCCGGAGACGCAGCTGCATGACATTCTTTGGGCCGTCCATGACGGAAAAAACCGTGGTAGAAGCGAGGGGGAGGAAAATTTCAGGGAGTTGCCAGTTACGGTGGGAGGTCGGGGGCCGAGCGATGCGCGTTTCTCTCGTACACGTACGCGTGTGTGTGCGAGGCGTTGGCTCTAACTGAATCCGAGCGAGGCGTTGGGCTCTAACTGAATCCGAGCGAGGCGTTGGGCTCTAACTGAACCCGAGCGATTGCACTGCAGGCTACGCGTTACTGAACCCGAGCGATCGATCGATGGCTGTTAACTGAACCCAATCGAGCGATTCCTTCGCTACTGCTGTTAACTAAAGCCGATCGATGGGATGAACAGTGAGCGTTGCAGGGGGGGTTTGGATGAACAGTGAGCGGTGGCGTTGCCTCTGGATGAACTGGACCCCGTGGTGGAGGC
>NW_025230082.1:9054-12806 GCF_018294505.1 Triticum aestivum | reverse complement strand
ATATATATATATATATATATATATATATATATATATATCATCGTTCCAACACAAAGTGCTTGCCAAAGGAAAAATTGTAAAAAGGAAAGGTGATGATCACCATGACTCTTGTATAAGGGTAGAAGATAAAAGTAAAAGATAGGCCCTTCGCAGAGGGAAGCATAGGTTGTCATGCGCTTTTATGGTTGGATGCACAAAATCTTAATGCAAAAGAACGTCACTTTATATTGCCGCTTGTGATAAAGACCTTTATTATGCAGTCTGTCGCTTTTATTTCTTCCCTATCACAAGTTCGTATAAAGCTTATTTTCTTCGCACTAATAGATCATACATATTTAAGAAGCAATTTTTATTGCATGCACGATGACAACTTACTTGAAGGATCTTATTCAATCCATAGGTAGGTATGGTGGACTCTCATGGCAAAACTGGTCTAAGGGATGTTTGGAAGCACAAGTAGTATCTCTACTTGATGCAAAAAATTTGGCTAGCATGAGAGGGAAAGCAAGCTCAACATGTTGGATGATCCAAGACAATATAACGTTTAGAATATAGGAAAACATACCCATTAAGTTGTCTTCCTTGTCCAACATCAACCTTTTAGCATGTCATATTTTAATGAGTGCTCACAGTTACAAAATATGTCCAAGATAGTATATTTATATGTGAAATCTCTCTTCCTTTAATATTCTTTCATGAATTGCTCAAGTGACCAATGCTGCGTTTGCTGACTTTCAATAAGTTTACTACCTATACTTATTATGTGTGAAGTCATTACTCCCCATGTTATAAGCATATGAAACATATATAAATTTTGATTTTATAATATTCAATTCATTCAACCATTACTACAAAAAAAGACACATCCATGACATTTTGGGCCGAACAATTTTTTTTTCTATCATACATATGACACTTCTATGATGATAATTGTGACAAAACTCGGTATCATGATAGATGTGGTGGGCTCCTACTTCTATGACAAAAAATCATGACAGAAAATGGGCTTTTCATCCTAGGCGGGCCGGAGACGCAGCTGCATGACATTCTTTGGGCCGTCCATGATGAAAAAAACCGTTGTAGAAGCGAGGGGGAGGAAAATTTCAGGGAGTTGCCAGTTACGGTGGGAGGTCGGGGGCCGAGCGATGCGCGTTTCTCTCGTACACGTACGCGTGTGTGTGCGAGGCGTTGGCTCTAACTGAATCCGAGCGAGGCGTTGGGCTCTAACTGAATCCGAGCGAGGCGTTGGGCTCTAACTGAACCCGAGCGATTGCACTGCAGGCTACGCGTTACTGAACCCGAGCGATCGATCGATGGCTGTTAACTGAACCCAATCGAGCGATTCCTTCGCTACTGCTGTTAACTAAAGCCGATCGATTGGATGAACAGTGAGCGTTGCAGGGGGGGTTTGGATGAACAGTGAGCGGTGGCGTTGCCTCTGGATGAACAGGACCCCGTGGTGGAGGCTGGAGGAGGTCGACGGTGGTGAAAGATCGAGGATGTCGCCTAGAGGGGGGGGGGTGAATAGGCATTTTAAAATAATTACGGTAGAGGCTTGAACAAATGCGGAATAAACCTAGCGGTTAATTTGTCAAGCACAAAACCTACAACAACTAGGCTCACCTATGTGCACCAACAACTTATGCTAAGCAAGATAAGCAACTATGTGATAGCAAGATATATGACAAAGAACAATATGGCTATCACAAAGTAAAGTGCATAAGTAAAGGGGCTTGGGTAAGAGATAACCGAGGCACGCGGAGACGACGGTGTATCCCGAAGTTCACACCCTTGCGGATGCTAATCTCCGTTTGGAGCGGTGTGGAGGCACAATGCTCCCCAAGAAGCCACTAGGGCCACCGTAATCTCCTCACGCCCTCGCACAATGCAAGATGCCGTGATTCCACTAAGGGACCCTTGAGGGCGGTCACCGAACCCGTACAAATTTGCAACCCTTGAGGGCGGTCACCGGTACCCGTCAAAATGCTCGGGGCGATCTCCGCAACCTAATTGGAGACCCCGACGCTTGCCCGGAGCTTTACACCACAATGATTGAGCTCCGAACACCACCAACTAACTAGGGGCGCCCAAGCACCCAAGATGAACAAGCTCAAGGGCACCAAGCACCCAAGAGTAATAAGCTTCTCAACTTGTAACTTCCACGTATCACATGGAGAACTCAAACCAATGCACCAAATGCAATGGCAAGGGCACACGGAGTGCCCAAGTCCTTCTCTCTCAAATCCCACCGAAGCAACTAATGCTAGGGAGGAAAATGAGAGAAAGAACAAGAAGGAGAACACCAAGAACTCCAAGAACTAGATCCAAGGGGTTCCCCTCACATAGAGGAGAAAGTGATTGGTGGAAATGTGGATCTAGATCTCCTCTCTCTTTTCCCTCAAAAACTAGCAAGAATCCATGGAGGGATTGAGAGTTAGCAAGCTCGAAGAAGGTCAACAATGGGGAAGAACACGAGCTCAAAAGAGATTAGACTCAATGGGGAAGAAGACCCCCTTTTATAGGTGGGGAGAAAATCCAACCGTTATCCCCTCACTCAGCCCGCACAACGCGGTACTACCGCACCAGGGGCGCGGTACTACCGCGAGGCTGCGCGGTACTACCATGGAGGACCACGGTACTACCGCGACAGTAGCACAGGCCGGAACTTGCCTGACTAGGGGGTAGTACTACCGCTTGCGCGGTACTACCGCTCCCCCTTGCGGTACTACCGCAAGGCAGGAAAGTCTCAGCCTGGGAAGGGCGCGGATGAAATAAATTACATCCGTGCCTAATTCCACTGAGGGAGGACCTGCGCAAAAACTCCGGCACGGTACTACCACACACGAAGAGAGGTACTACCGCGTAGGGCGCGGATGTAAAAAATTACATCCGCCCCTACTTCCGCTCATGCTGCTAAGCCTATCCAGAGCCCACGGTACTACCGCGCCCGCGGCATGGTACTACCGCGTAGGGCGCGGATGTAAAAAATTACATCCGCCCCTACTACCGCTCGAGCAGCTGCGCCTGGCCTGAGGCCACGGTACTACCGCTCCCACAGAGCGGTACTATCGCAAGGGCCTGCAGTACTACCGCTCCGAGGAGAAGTACTACCGCATGCCCCAGATAAGCAACACTAGGAGTCCTTCATTTTGCGGAGAAGACAACAGAGGGTAACAATAAAACCATAACTGCCATAACTTCTGCAAATGAGCTCCGAATTGAGCAAACTCAAGCTTGTTGGATACAAGACAACGAGTAGCATCAAAACAGAGACGTATCATCATTCCCAAGCTTAATTCTTGCTCATCCTCGAGTAGGTAAATGATAAAAGAAATAATTTATGAAGTGTGAATGTTAGCAAGCGCTTAAGTTTGATCAATGATAGTTTCAATCACTTTTTCAAGCATCATTATATATCATAATAGTAGATCAACTCATGAAACTTTTCATGATCAAGTAACAAGCTATTAACAAGTTAAAGTATAGATCATAAACTTTCTTCAAAACTAACAAACCATGCTCTTAGTCATCAAACAATTGCAATTCATCTTATTTTTGGGAAGGGTCTATGTAAGAGCTTTGGTTTAGCAAACTCCACACACTCAACTATCATTTAATCTTTCACAATTGCTAACACTCATGTGATATTTATGGTTTCAAAGTTTCAATCGGACATAGAGAAAGATAGGGGCTTATAGTTTCGCCTCCCAACCTTTTACCTCAAGGGTAATGTCAACAATAATAATTTATGA
>NW_025230082.1:0-5442 GCF_018294505.1 Triticum aestivum | reverse complement strand
CACTCATGTGATATTTATGGTTTCAAAGTTTCAATCGGACATAGAGAAAGATAGGGGCTTATAGTTTCGTCTCCCAACCTTTTACCTCAAGGGTAATGTCAACAATAATAATTTATGAAAACCTACATCCAAGTGGATATATATATATATATATATATATATATATATATATATATATATATATATATATATATCATCGTTCCAACACAAAGTGCTTGCCAAAGGAAAAACTGTAAAAAGGAAAGGTGATGATCACCATGACTCTTGTATAAGGGTAGAAGATAAAAGTAAAAGATAGGCCCTTCGCAGAGGGAAGCATAGGTTGTCATGCGCTTTTATGGTTGGATGCACAAAATCTTAATGCAAAAGAACGTCACTTTATATTACGGCTTGTGATGAAGACCTTTATTATGGAGTCTGTCGCTTTTATTTCTTCCCTATCACAAGTTCGTATAAAGCTTATTTTCTTCGCACTAATAGATCATACATATTTAAGAAGCAATTTTTATTGCATGCACGATGACAAGTTCCTTGAAGGATCTTATTCAATCCATAGGTAGGTATGGTGGACTCTCATGGAAAAACTGGTTTAAGGGATGTTTGGAAGCACAAGTAGTATCTCTACTTGATGCAAAAAATTTGGCTAGCATGAGAGGGAAAGCAAGCTCAACATGTTGGATGATCCAAGACAATATAACGTTTAGGATATAGGAAAACATACCCATTAAGTTGTCTTCCTTGTCCAACATCAACCTTTTAGCATGTCATATTTTAATGAGTGCTCACAGTTACAAAATATGTCCAAGATAGTATATTTATATGTGAAATCTCTCTTCCTTTAATATTCTTTCATGAATTGTTCAAGTGACCAATGCTGCGTTTGCTGACTTTCAATAAGTTTACTACCTATACTTATTATGTGTGAAGTCATTACTCCCCATGTTATAAGCATATGAAACATATATAAATTTTTATTTTATAATATTCAATTCAATCAACCATTACTACAAAAAAAGACACATCCATGACATTTTGGGCCGAACGAATTTTTTTCCTGTCATACATATGACACTTCTATGATGATAATTGTGACAAAACTTGGTATCATGATAGATGTGGTGGGCTCCTACTTCTATGACAAAAAATCATGACAGAAAATGGGCTTTTCATCCTAGGCGGGCCGGAGACGCAGCTGCATGACATTCTTTGGGCCGTCCATGACGGAAAAAACCGTGGTAGAAGCGAGGGGGAGGAAAATTTCAGGGAGTTGCCAGTTACGGTGGGAGGTCGGGGGCCGAGCGATGCGCGTTTCTCTCGTACACGTACGCGTGTGTGTGCGAGGCATTGGCTCTAACTGAATCCGAGCGAGGCGTTGGGCTCTAACTGAATCCGAGCGAGGCGTTGGGCTCTAACTGAACCCGAGCGATTGCACTGCAGGCTACGCCTTACTGAACCCGAGCGATCGATCGATGGCTGTTAACTGAACCCAATCGAGCGATTCCTTCGCTACTGCTAATAACTAAAGCCGATCGATTGGATGAACAGTGAGCGTTGCAGGGGGGGTTTGGATGAACAGTGAGCGGTGGCGTTGCCTCTGGATGAACAGGACCCCGTGGTGGAGGCTGGAGGAAGTCGACGGTGGTGAAAGATCGAGGATGTCGCCTAGAGGGGGGGGGGGTGAATAGGCATTTTAAAATAATTACGGTAGAGGCTTGAACAAATGCGGAATAAACCTAGCAGTTAATTTGTCAAGCACAAAACCTACAACAACTAGGCTCACCTATGTGCACCAACAACTTATGCTAAGCAAGATAAGCAACGATGTGATAGCAAGATATATGACAAAGAACAATATGGCTATCAGAAAGTAAAGTGCATAAGTAAAGGGGCTTGGGTAAGAGATAACCGAGGCACGCGGAGACGACGGTGTATCCCGAAGTTCACACCCTTGCGGATGCTAATCTCCGTTTGGAGCGGTGTGCAGGCACAATGCTCCCCAAGAAGCCACTAGGGCCACCGTAATCTCCTCACGCCCTCGCACAATGCAAGATGCCGTGATTCCACTAAGGGACCCTTGAGGGCGGTCACCGAGCCCGTACAAATTTGCAACCCTTGAGGGCGGTCACCGGTACCCGTCAAAATGCTCGGGGCGATCTCCGCAACCTAATTGGAGACCCCGACGCTTGCCCGGAGCTTTACACCACAATGATTGAGCTCCGAACACCACCAACTAACTAGGGGCGCCCAAGCACCCAAGATGAACAAGCTCAAGGGCACCAAGCACCCAAGAGTAATAAGCTTCTCAACTTGTAACTTCCACGTATCACATGGATAACTCAAACCGATGCACCAAATGCAATGGCAAGGGCACACGGAGTGCCCAAGTCCTTCTCTCTCAAATCCCACCGAAGCAACTAATGCTAGGGAGGAAAATGAGAGGAAGAACAAGAAGGAGAACACCAAGAACTCCAAGAACTAGATCCAAGGGGTTCCCCTCACATAGAGGAGAAAGTGATTGGTGGAAATGTGGATCTAGATCTCCTCTCTCTTTTCCCTCAAAAACTAGCAAGAATCCATGGAGGGATTGAGAGTTAGCAAGCTCGAAGAAGGTCAACAATGGGGAAGAACACGAGCTCAAAAAAGATTAGACTCAATGGGGAAGAAGACCCCCTTTTATAGGTGGGGAGAAAATCCAACCGTTATCCCCTCACTCAGCCCGCACAACGCGGTACTACCGCACCAGGGGCGCGGTACTACCGCGAGGCTGCGCGGTACTACCGTGGAGGACCACGGTACTACCGCGACAGCAGCACAGGCCGGAACTTGCCTGACTAGGGGGCAGTACTACCGCTTGCGCGGTACTACCGCTCCCCCTTGCGGTACTACCGCAAGGCAGGAAAGTCTCAGCCTGGGAAGGGCGCGGATGAAATAAATTACATCCGTGCCTACTTCCACTGAGGGAGGACCTGCGCAAAAACTCCGGCACGGTACTATCGCACACGAAGAGAGGTACTACCGCGTAGGGCGCGGATGTAAAAAATTACATCCGCCCCTACTTCCGCTCATGCTGCTAAGCCTAGCCAGAGCCCACGGTACTACCGCGCCTGCGGCGCGGTACTACAGCGTAGGGCGCGGATGTAAAAAATTACATCCGCCCCTACTACCGCTCGAGCAGCTGCGCCTGGCCTGAGGCCACGGTACTACCGCTCCCACAGAGCGGTACTACCGCAAGGGCCTGCGGTACTACCGCTCCGAGGAGCAGTACTACCGCGTGCCCCAGATAAGCAACACTAGGAGTCCTTCATTTTGCGGAGAAGATAACAGAGGGTAACAATAAAACCAGAACTGCCATAACTTCTGCAAATGAGCTCCGAATTGAGCAAACTCAAGCTTGTGGGATACAAGACAACGAGTAGCATCAAAACAGAGACGTATCATCATCCCCAAGCTTAATTCTTGCTCATCCTCGAGTAGGTAAATGATAAAAGAAATAATTTATGAAGTGTGAATGTTAGCAAGCGCTTAAGTTTGATCAATGATAGTTTCAATCACTTTTTCAAGCATCATTATATATCATAATAGTAGATCAACTCATGAAACTTTTCATGATCAAGTAACAAGCTATTAACAAGTTAAAGTATAGATCATAAACTTTCTTCAAAACTAACAAACCATGCTCTTAGTCATCAAACAATTGCAATTCATCTTATTTTTGGGAAGGGTCTATGTAAGAGCTTTGGTTTAGCAAACTCCACACACTCAACTATCATTTAATCTTTCACAATTGCTAACACTCATGTGATATTTATGGTTTCAAAGTTTCAATCGGACATAGAGAAAGATAGGGGCTTATAGTTTCGCCTCCCAACCTTTTACCTCAAGGGTAATGTCAACAATAATAATTTATGAAAACCTACATCCAAGTGGATATATATATATATATATATATATATATATATATATATATATATATATATCATCGTTCCAACACAAAGTGCTTGCCAAAGGAAAAAGTGTAAAAAGGAAAGGTGATGATCACCATGACTCTTGTATAAGGGTAGAAGATAAAAGTAAAAGATAGGCCCTTCGCAGAGGGAAGCATAGGTTGTCATGCGCTTTTATGGTTGGATGCACAAAATCTTAATGCAAAAGAACGTCACTTTATATTGCCGCTTGTGATAAAGACCTTTATTATGCAGTCTGTCGCTTTTATTTCTTCCCTATCACAAGTTCGTATAAAGCTTATTTTCTTCGCACTAATAGATCATACATATTTAAGAAGCAATTTTTATTGCATGCACGATGACAACTTACTTGAAGGATCTTATTCAATCCATAGGTAGGTATGGTGGACTCTCATGGCAAAACTGGTTTAAGGGATGTTTGGAAGCACAAGTAGTATCTCTACTTGATGCAAAAAATTTGGCTAGCATGAGAGGGAAAGCAAGCTCAACATGTTGGATGATCCAAGACAATATAACGTTTAGGATATAGGAAAACATACCCATTAAGTTGTCTTCCTTGTCCAACATCAACCTTTTAGCATGTCATATTTTAATGAGTGCTCACAGTTACAAAATATGTCCAAGATAGTATATTTATATGTGAAATCTCTCTTCCTTTAATATTCTTTCATGAATTGTTCAAGTGACCAATGCTGCATTTGCTGACTTTCAATAAGTTTACTACCTATACTTATTATGTGTGAAGTCATTACTCCCCATGTTATAAGCATATGAAACATATATAAATTTTGATTTTATAATATTCAATTCATTCAACCATTACTACAAAAAAAGACACATCCATGACATTTTGGGCCGAACGAATTTTTTTCTGTCATACATATGACACTTCTATGATGATAATTGTGACAAAACTCGGTATCATGATAGATGTGGTGGGTTCCTACTTCTATGACAAAAAATCATGACAGAATATGGGCTTTTCATCCTAGGCGGGTCGGAGACGCAGCTGCATGACATTCTTTGGGCCGTCCATGACGGAAAAAACCATGGTAGAAGCGAGGGGGAGGAAAATTTCAGGGAGTTGCCAGTTACGGTGGGAGGTCGGGGGCCGAGCGATGCGCGTTTCTCTTGTACACGTACGCGTGTGTGTGCGAGGCGTTGGCTCTAACTGAATCCGAGCGAGGCGTTGGGCTCTAACTGAATCCGAGCGAGGCGTTGGGCTCTAACTGAACCCGAGCGATTGCACTGCAGGCTGCGCGTTACTGAACCCGAGCGATCGATCGATGGCTGTTAACTGAACCCAATCGAGCAATTCCTTCGCTACTGCTAATTACTAAAGCTGATCGATTGGATGAACAGTGAGCGTTGCAGGGGGGGTTTGGATGAACAGTGAGCGGTGGCGTTGCCTCTGGATGAACAGGACCCCGTGGTGGAGGCTGGAGGAAGTCGACGGTGGTGAAAGATCGAGGATGTC
>NW_025230081.1:15924-16670 GCF_018294505.1 Triticum aestivum | reverse complement strand
GTAAATGACTGAAAAACAGCAAATGATGTCAGAACATATTGGAAATTCATGACGTCGCTTTGAATGATGCATACTGAACGCAAAAATAGGCTGGAATTCAAATAAGTTTAAAAAACATTGAAGTGCCCGTGTAACAGATGAGTTCTCGTCCGAAACCCTGATACTCCGAAAGATATTGTCCAGTTTGTACATGAGGTGCGTCCAGTTTTCGCCGTGACCCTCTCTACTCATTTGCACATGCTATGAGGGCGAAATGATGATACCATGCCAAGTTCCAACATTTTCAGAGTTCATTTTGTAGTGATTTTAAATTTCACCGTCATTTAGCTCCCTAAACAAATCGGTAAATGACTGAAAAACAGCAAATGATGTCAGAACGTGTTGGAAATTGATGACCTCGCTTTGAATGATGCATACTGAACGCAAAAATAGGCTGGAGGTCAAATAATTTATAAAACATTGAAGTGCCCGTGTAACAGATGAGTTCTCGTCCGAAACCCTGATACTCCGAAAGAGATTGTCCAGTTTGTACACGAGGTGCGTCCAGTTTTCGCCGTGACCCTCTCTACTCTTTTGCACATGCTATGCGGGCGAAATGATGATACCATGCCAAGTTCCAACATTTTCAGAGTTCATTTTGTAGTGATTTTCAATTTCACCGTCATTTAGCTCCCTAAACAAATCGGTAAATGACTGAAAAACAGCAAATGATGTCAGAACATGTTGGAAATTGATGACGTCGCTTT
>NW_025230081.1:13797-14333 GCF_018294505.1 Triticum aestivum | reverse complement strand
TTTCAATTTCACCGTCATTTATCTCCCTAAACAAATCGGTAAATGACTGAAAAACAGCAAATGATGTTAGAACGTGTTGGAAATTGATGACGTCGCTTTGAATGATGCATACTGAACGCAAAAATAGGCTGGAGTTCAAATAAGTTTAAAAAACATTGAACTGCCCGTGTAAAAGATGAGTTCTCGTCCGAAACCCTGATACTCCGAAAGAGATTGTCCAGTTTGTACACGAGGTGCGTCCAGTTTTTGCCGTGACCCTCTCTATTCTTTTGCACATGCTATGCGGGCGAAATGATGATACCATGCCAAGTTCCAACATTTTCAGAGTTCATTTTGTAGTGATTTTCAATTTCACCGTCATTTAGCTCCCTAAACAAATTGGTAAATGACTAAAAAATAGCAAATGATGTCAGAACATGTTGGAAATTGATGACGTCGCTTTGAATGATGCATACTGAACGCAAAAATAGGCAGGAGTTCAAATAATTTTAAAAAACATTAGAGTGCCCGTGTAACAGATGAGTTCTCGTCCGAAA
>NW_025230081.1:9793-10327 GCF_018294505.1 Triticum aestivum | reverse complement strand
CAAATAAGTTTAAAAAACATTGAAGTGCCCGTGTAACAGATGAGTTCTCGTCCGAAACCCTGATACTCCGAAAGATATTGTCCAGTTTGTACATGAGGTGCGTCTAGTTTTCGCCGTGACCCTCTCTACTCATTTGCACATGCTATGAGGGCGAAATGATGATACCATGCCAAGTTCCAACATTTTCAGAGTTCATTTTGTAGTGATTTTCAATTTCACCGTCATTTAGCTCCCTAAACAAATCGGTAAATGACTGAAAAACAGCAAATGATGTCAGAACGTGTTGGAAATTGATGACCCCGCTTTGAATGATGCATACTGAACGCAAAAATATGCTGTAGTACAAATACATTTAAAAAACATTGAAGTGCCCGTGTAACAGATGAGTTCTCGTCCGAAACCCTGATACTCCGAAAGAGATTGTCCAGTTTGTACACGAGGTGCGTCCAGTTTTCGCCGTGACCCTCTCTACTCTTTTGCACATGCTATGCGGGCGAAATGATGATACCATGCCAAGTTCCAACATTTTCAGAG
>NW_025230081.1:9511-9783 GCF_018294505.1 Triticum aestivum | reverse complement strand
CCGTCATTTAGCTCCCTAAACAAATCGGTAAATGACTGAAAAACAGCAAATGATGTTAGAACATGTTGGAAATTGATGACGTCGCTTTGAATGATGCATACTGAACGCAAAAATAGGCTGGAATTCAAATAAGTTTAAAAAACATTGAAGTGCCCGTGTAACAGATGAGTTCTCGTCCGAAACCCTGATACTCCGAAAGATATTGTGCAGTTTGTACATGAGGTGCGTCTAGTTTTCGCCGTGACCCTCTCTACTCATTTGCACATGCTATG
>NW_025230081.1:8966-9501 GCF_018294505.1 Triticum aestivum | reverse complement strand
CCAACATTTTCAGAGTTCATTTTGTAGTGATTTTCAATTTCACCGTCATTTAGCTCCCTAAACAAATCGGTAAATGACTGAAAAACAGCAAATGATGTCAGAACGTGTTGGAAATTGATGACCCCGCTTTGAATGATGCATACTGAACGCAAAAATAGGCTGGAGTTCAAATACATTTAAAAAACATTGAAGTGCCCGTGTAACAGATGAGTTCTCGTCCGAAACCCTGATACTCCGAAAGAGATTGTCCAGTTTGTACACGAGGTGCGTCCAGTTTTCGCCGTGACCCTCTCTAGTCTTTTGCACATGCTATGCGGGCGAAATGATGATACCATGCCAAGTTCCAACATTTCCAGAGTTCATTTTGTAGTGATTTTCGATTTCACCGTCATTTAGCTCCCTAAACAAATCGGTAAATGACTGAAAAACAGCAAGTGATGTCAGAACATGTTGGAAATTGATGACGTCGCTTTGAATGATGCATACTGAACGCGAAAATAGGTTGCAGTTCAAATAAGTTAAAAAAACATTGAAG
>NW_025230081.1:8623-8956 GCF_018294505.1 Triticum aestivum | reverse complement strand
CATGCTATGCGGGCGAAATGATGATACCATGACAAGTTCCAACATTTTCAGTGTTCATTTTGTAGTGATTTTCAATTTCACCGTCATTTAGCTCCCTAAACAAATCGGTAAATGACTGAAAAACAGCAAATGATGTCAGAACATATTGGAAATTCATGACGTTGCTTTGAATGATGCATACTGAACGCAAAAATAGGCTGGAATTCAAATAAGTTTAAAAAACATTGAAGTGCCCGTGTAATAGATGAGTTCTCGTCCGAAACCCTGATACTCCGAAAGATATTGTCCAGTTTGTACATGAGGTGCGTCCAGTTTTCGCCGTGACCCTCTCTA
>NW_025230081.1:7691-8613 GCF_018294505.1 Triticum aestivum | reverse complement strand
TAACAGATGAGTTCTCGTCCGAAACCCTGATACTCCGAAAGAGATTGTCCAGTTTGTACACGAGGTGCGTCCAGTTTTCGCCGTGACCCTCTCTACTCTTTTGCACATGCTATGCGGGCGAAATGATGATACCATGCCAAGTTCCAACATTTTCAGAGTTCATTTTGTAGTGATTTTCAATTTCACCGTCATTTAGCTCCCTAAACAAATCGGTGAAACACTGAAAAACAGCAAATGATGTCAGAACGTGTTGGAAATTGATGACGTCGCTTTGAATGATGCATACTGAACGCAAAAATAGGCTGGAGTTCATATAAGTTTAAAAAACATTGAACTTCCCGTGTAACAGATGAGTTCTCGTCCGAAACCCTGATACTCCGAAAGAGATTGTCCAGTTTGTACACGAGGTGCGTCCAGTTTTCGCCGTGACCCTCTCTACTCTTTTGCACATGCTATGCGGGCGAAATGATGATACCATGCCAAGTTCCAACATTTTCAGAGTTCATTTTGTAGTGATTATCAATTTCACCGTCATTTAGCTCCCTAAACTAATCGGTAAATGACTGAAAAATAGCAAATGATGTCAGAACAGGTTCGAAATTGATGGCGTCGCTTTGAATGATGCATACTGAACGCAAAAATAGGCTGGAGTTCAAATAATTTTAAAAAACATTGAAGTGCCCATGTAACAGATGAGTTCTCGTCCGAAACCCTGATACTCCGCAAGAGATTGTCCAGTTTGTACACGAGGTGCGTCTAGTTTTCGCAGTGACCCTCTCTACTCTTTTGCAAATGCTATGCGGGCGAAATGATGATACCATGACAAGTTCCAACATTTTCAGTGTTCATTTTGTAGTGATTTTCAATTTCGCCGTCATTTAGCTCCCTAAACAAATCGGTAAATGACTGAAAAACAGCAAAT
>NW_025230081.1:6512-7082 GCF_018294505.1 Triticum aestivum | reverse complement strand
TAAACTAATCGGTAAATGACTGAAAAATAGCAAATGATGTCAGAACAGGTTCGAAATTGATGACGTCGCTTTGAATGATGCATACTGAACGCAAAAATAGGCTGGAGTTCAAATAATTTTAAAAAACATTGAAGTGCCCATGTAACAGATGAGTTCTCGTCCGAAACCCTGATACTCCGCAAGAGATTGTCCAGTTTGTACACGAGGTGCGTCTAGTTTTCGCAGTGACCCTCTCTACTCTTTTGCACATGCTATGCGGGCGAAATGATGATACCATGACAAGTTCCAACATTTTCAGTGTTCATTTTGTAGTGATTTTCAATTTCGCCGTCATTTAGCTCCCTAAACAAATCGGTAAATGACTGAAAAACAGCAAATGATGTTAGATCATGTTGGAAATTGATGACGTCGCTTTGAATGATGCATACTGAACGCAAAAATAGGCTGGAATTCAAATAAGTTTAAAAAACATTGAAGTGCCCGTGTAACAGATGAGTTCTCGTCCGAAACCCTGATACTCCGAAAGATATTGTCCAGTTTGTACATGAGGTGCGTCTTGTTTTCGCCGTG
>NW_025230081.1:1880-2740 GCF_018294505.1 Triticum aestivum | reverse complement strand
TACTGAACGCAAAAATAGGCTGGAGTTCAAATAAGTTTAAAAAACATTGAAGTGCCCGTGTAACAGATGAGTTCTCGTCCAAAACTCTGATACTCCGAAAGAGATTGTCCAGTTTGTACACTAGGTGCGTCCATTTTTCGCCGTGACCCTCTCTAGTCTTTTGCACATGCTATGCGGGCGAAATGATGATACCATGCCAAGTTCCAACATTTTCAGAGTTCATTTTGTAGTGATTTTCGATTTCACCGTCATTTAGCTCCCTAAACAAATCGGTAAATGACTGAAAAACACCAAGTGATGTCAGAACATGTTGGAAATTGATGACGTCGCTTTGAATGATGCATACTGAACGCGAAAATAGGTTGCAGTTCAAATAAGTTAAAAAAACATTGAATTGCCCGTGTAACATATGAGTTCTCGTCCGAAACCCTGATACTCCGAAAGAGATTGTCCAGTTTGTACACGAGGTGCGTCTAGTTTTCGCTGTGACCCTCTCTACTCTTTTGCACATGCTATGCGGGCGAAATGATGATACCATGACAAGTTCCAACATTTTCAGTGTTCATTTTGTAGTGATTTTCAATTTCACCGTCATTTAGCTCCCTAAACAAATCGGTAAATGACTGAAAAACAGCAAATGATGTTAGAACATGTTGGAAATTGATGACGTCGCTTTGAATGATGCATACTGAACGCAAAAATAGGCTGGAATTCAAATAAGTTTAAAAAACATTGAAGTGCCCGTGTAACAGATGAGTTCTCGTCCGAAACCCTGATACTCCGAAAGATATTGTGCAGTTTGTACATGAGGTGCGTCTAGTTTTCGCCGTGACCCTCTCTACTCATTTGCACATGCTATG
>NW_025230081.1:0-683 GCF_018294505.1 Triticum aestivum | reverse complement strand
GATGTCGCTTTGAATGATGCATACTGAACGCAAAAATAGGCTGGAGTTCAAATAAGTTTAAAAAACATTGAAGTGCCCGTGTAACAGATGAGTTCTCGTCCGAAACCCTGATACTCCGAAAGAGATTGTCCAGTTTGTACACGAGGTGCGTCCAGTTTTCGCCGTGACCCTCTCTACTCTTTTGCACATGCTATGCGGGCGAAATGATGATACCATGCCAAGTTCCAACATTTTCAGAGTTCATTTTGTGGTGATTTTCAATTTCACCGTCATTTACCTCCCTAAACAAATCGGTAAAACACTGAAAAACAGCAAATGATGTTAGAACGTGTTGGAAATTGATGACGTCGCTTTGAATGATGCATACTGAACGCAAAAATAGGCTGGAGTTCAAATAAGTTTAAAAAACATTGAACTGCCCGTGTAACAGATGAGTTCTCGTCCGAAACCCTGATAGTCCGAAAGAGATTATCCAGTTTGTACACGAGGTGCGTCCAGTTTTCGCCGTGACCCTCTCTACTCTTTTGCACATGCTATGCGGGCGAAATGATGATACCATGCCAAGTTCCAACATTTTTAGAGTTCATTTTGTAGTGATTTTCAATTTCACTGTCATTTAGCTCCCTAAACAAATCGGTAAATGACTGAAAAATAGCAAATGATGTCAGAACATGTTGGAAATT
>NW_025230080.1:14640-16670 GCF_018294505.1 Triticum aestivum | reverse complement strand
GCTACGCCGACCGGGTTAACTATAACAGAAAGAACGGAGCGAGATCGTGTGTACTGCACGTCCCCATCTACTACGTGCATGCTGCATGGAAGTGTCACATCTGCAGGCATGCAACGTTTATTTTAAGCAGAAAACAAAACTAGCCTATGACATGAGCTTAGCATGGCTAACATTTCTCCCCCCTAAGCTCAGCGTCCTTTGTTAAGTACCTTGACTCCTAGCCTCTGTCGCAGCTCGACGAACTTCACCCGACCCAGTGCTTTTGTCAAGGCATCAACAACCTGATCATCAGTGCCAATGTGATCAATCTGCACCTCCTTTGTTTCAACACAATCTCGGATGAAATGAAACTCGATATCGATATGTTTGCTTCGGTCGTGGTGAACGGGGTTCTTGGACAGTGCGATTGCAGACTTGTTGTCAATCAGAAGCTTGAATGAGCTTGCTTCTTCTTCTCCTCTCATCTCTGCAAGAAGACGGCTCAACCAAAGACCTTGGCAAGTAGCTGCGGCTGCTGCAACATACTCTGCCTCACATGAGCTGATGGCTACAATCTTTTGCTTTTGAAAGGTCCATGACACTGGGTTCTCACCAAGGAAGAAGATCTGACCCGAGGTGCTCTTGCAATCCCCAACGTCTCCGGCGTGATCGCTGTCACTGTAACCAATCAGTTTAGCTTTGCCGGAGCCACGCCGGTAGCAGCAGCCGTAGTTCAGTGTGCCTCGCACATACCGAAGGATTTGCTTCATGGCTGTCCAGTGAGTCACAGTGGGCTTATCCATAAACCTGCTCACTATCCCAACCGCATGTGTGATGTCTGGCCTGGTGTGAACCAAGTATCTCAGGCTCCCAATCACGGTACGATACAGCGAGGCATCAACCAATTTTGCTTCATCATCTTTCTTCAGCTTGAGCCGGCATTCCATGGGTGTTTGGCATGCATTACATCCATCCATTCCAGCCACCTCGAGCACTTTTTCTGCATAATTCCTCTGACACAAAGTAATGGCGTCTCTGGTTTGTGTTACCTCAATGCCCAAGTAGTAACTTAGAAGGCCAAGATCACTCATTTTGAAGAGCTCTTGCATCTGTCCCTTGAACTCGATGATGGATGCTTGGTCAGTGCCCGTGATGATGAGGTCGTCGACGTACACGCCCACTAGCAGGAACGAGTGAGCATTGCCACGGCGGTACACGGCGTGCTCCAGTGGGCTGCGCGTGAACCCCAACATGCTCATGCTCTCGTCTAGCTTCGCGTACCAGGCCCTCGGAGCTTGCCGCAGCCCGTAGAATGCCTTCCGAAGCCGCAGGACCTGTTGCTCCTTGCCGGCGGTGATGTACCCCGGCAGCTGCGCCACGTACACTTCCTCGGCGAGGTCACCATTGAGAAAAGCGGATTTTACATCCATGTGGTGCACCTCCCAGCCGGAGTGCGCGGCGAGCGCAAGAAGCAGCCGCACAGTCTCCATGCGTGCCACCGGCGCGAAAACTTCCTCGAAGTCCACGCCTTCTCGCTGCACATAGCCTTTCGCCACCAAGTGGGCCTTGTACTTGACGATCTTGCCATCTGGGTCGCGCTTGACGCGGTACACCCACTTCAAACCGATGGCTCTATGGCCAGCCGGCAAGTGAGCGTGCTCCCAGGTGTTATTTTCACCAATGGATGCCATCTCACTGTCCATCGCCGCCTTCCAGACGCCGTCGTTCAGCGCCTCACTGATGTCGTGTGGCTCCTCCGCCGTGAGGAGGCAGAGCTCGAGCTCTTCTCGGATGGCCTCATCTTCAGTCTCGTCGAAAATGCATGATAGGCGCCGGTACCGTATAGGTCCGGAGTCAACGTCGTGCCCATCATCATGCGTGGGCGGCGTGGCCCAGCGCCTCTCCCTCGCTGCAGCCGGTGTGCAATGCTCGGTTTGCAGCGTGCCAGGCGATGATGACGCCGGCGTGTCGGCGGAGTTCAGCGGCGACCCCAATGGTGGCGTAGAGGGTTGTGGTGCCGCGCTCCTCGGTGCAGACAAAGGCGAGCCGCC
>NW_025230080.1:12819-13280 GCF_018294505.1 Triticum aestivum | reverse complement strand
TTACCTCCGGGAGTGGTTGGTGTTATTGGTCCGCACAAGTCTGTATGAACCAGATCAAGGCCATGTTCTGCACGGTATCCGGCGACCTGAGGGAATGGCGCCCGGTGTTGCTTTCCCAGTGCACAACCATCACAATACTCTTCTACACGGTCAATGATAGGCATCCCACGTACCATCTGCTTAGATGACATAGATCGCAATGCTATAAAGTGGAGATGGCCCATCCTTGCATGCCACCGCCAGGTCTCATCTTCAGACTTTGTGAGCAGACAAGTAGGAGAATCAATTGAGAGCACACCTGTATAGAGTCTGCTCGACGTGCGCTTTACGCAGGCTAGCACAGGCCGGCTTGGATCATGTATTGTCATAGTGCCTGCCTCAATCCCAATCTTGCAGCCTCCCTCATCGAGTTGGCCAACAGAGATGATGTTGCTACGAAGGCTAGGGATGAAGTAGACCTC
>NW_025230080.1:9648-10718 GCF_018294505.1 Triticum aestivum | reverse complement strand
GATTGTTATTAACGTGAATACACTATGTGGAATATAACTCATATTTTTTAGACCGGTAATATACTTTATGTGGAATATAAATCATACTTACTTTAATCATGTTTAAAGTAAAAAAATGTGAAATGTGTGCGATTTTTACGAATACATATGGAGAGGGTATATTGGAGGAGCAGCACGGCGGCCACCGGGGAAGCTGCCCGCGGTGGCAAGGAGTAACGTGAGGAGAACTAGGAGGCGTGAAGGCTTATATCTACGTCTAATTAATCGAGGTAGTGAACTAGATGAGGCTATGTATACCGGTAACTTCATGAGTTTTCGTTGTCTTAGCTGCCGCTAATTAACTTCACAAATATGGCGTGGGGTAGCTGCTGTTGCCAGCAAATGAGTACATGCATGCATGATGCCCATGACAAGAAAATTGTGTTGTCACATGAAGCTTTTGTGAACGCAAGCACCAAACAACGGTAGTGGCTAGCTCAGACCTCAGAGGCATGGATACATGTACAGGTCGCATGTCTAAACTACCACTATGATAGTTCGTTTCTCTCAATATAAATGGGCCATCATGATATAATTTAAGGGTTGATACTATGTACTGACTAAGGTGAGATGATTAGGATACAATTGAAGTCATTCACAGAGATGAGGCATTAGAAGAAAATTGAAAAGATAGGTCTAGCACACATAAGTATGGATATGGTATTAGGGAGCGAGCACCTAATCCCCGGGTCAATCACATCCACCTTCAGTGTGGGCTAGAGCTTCGATACAACAAGTCTTCAGGAGCGTTCTGACCTCCGCCCTGCTCAGCTGGAGCGGAGCCCTATACCTTCTTCATTGTAGTCGGAGGTGAACGGGAGTGACGTGGATGTTGGAACCAAGTGCTCCTTGCCCAGGAAGGCCTGCCATTCGAACACATCATTTGTGTAATGTAATAAATAGAAATTGTCAGATCTTATCGCGAGCGTGCAGGAGCCCTGCTGCGGCATCACCAAGTTCAGCAAGACGAGCTCCTGCGGCAGCTCTGTTATGTCGGTCCGCTTCAGCGCCACTCGGAGTCCTCCCTGGAT
>NW_025230080.1:6199-8093 GCF_018294505.1 Triticum aestivum | reverse complement strand
AGACTCACAAAAATAACATGAAATGGACTTGATTACATTTCATTTTTCAGGATTCACCATCATCACATGCTGCTCTACGGCATCAAAAAATAATGAAAATTACATATCCATCAACACATTAATTAATCAGGTTATATAACTACCTAAAATAGCACTCCATTAAACCTGAAGGAGAAACGTTCACCCCAAATTATGGAGGGGGAAATTGTAGATGAGAACGGATTTTCAGCTGATAGATATTTTTGGTGTTTTTTATGAGTTTTGGTTTGTCTTTTTTTTTTGCATGGTAATGTGTCTCATTTATATCACAAACATTATAATACAATTCAGGTACTCACTGACCTAACAATACTGAAAATATAGCATAACGCTTACCTTTGTACAAAGAAACACCAGCCGAGAAGAAAAAAATACACTTAAGACTGACAAATCCCCTGAGTTTGACACCATTGCCCATCACCTGGCTCCGACCCCACCACAACAGCCACCAAAGAAAAAAAATGGCGGATCACCTCCTCACCTAAGCTCCACGAGACTCCATCTGACATGCATCTTTGTGGACCTTCAAGGTGGCCCACCAAAGGTGAACCTATTGCCACGGGGTAGCACCCCGGATACGCCATCAAACTCCAAAGGGCACCCAAGGGGGGCCTATGAGTTGTGGGTCCCTCGTGGCTCCTCTAACCCTAATCTCAGCTTTATAAATACCCAAATATTGCCCATATACCAGAGGGCACACCAAAAATATTTTTTCGCCGCCGCAAGCTTCTGTTCTCGTGAGATCCCATCTTGGGGCCTTTTCTGGCACTCCACCGGAGGGGGATTCAATCGTGGAGGGCCTCTACACCAACCTTGCTGCCCTTCCGATGATGTGTAAGTAGTTTATCACAGACCTACGAGTCCATAGCTAGTAGCTAGATGGATTTTTCTATCTCTTTGATCTTCAATACAATGTTCTTCTTGATGTTCTTGGAGTTCTATTCGATGTAGTCTTCTTTTGTGGTGCGTTTGTTGAGATCCGATGAATTGTGGACTTATGATCAGATTATTTATGAATATTATTTGAGACTTCTCAGAACTCCTTTATGCATGATTAAGATAGTTTTGTATTTCTCCCCGATCTATTAATTTGCTTTGGCCAACTAGATTGATTTATCTTGCAATGGGAGATGTGCTTTGTTTTGGGTTCAATCTTGCGGTGTCCTCACCCAATGACAATAGGGGTAGCGAGGCACGTATTTTTATTGTTGCCATTAAGGATAAAAAGATGGGGTTTATACTATATTGATTGGATCTATCCCTCTACATCATAACATCTTTCTTAAGGCGTTACTCCGTTCTTGTTAACTTAATACACTAGATGCATGCTGGATAGTGGTCGATGTGTGGAGTAATAGTAGTAGATGCGGGCAGGAGTCGATCTACTTGTCACGGACATGATGCCTATATTCATGATCATTGCCTTAGATATCGTCATAACTTTGTGCTTTTCTATCAATTGCTCAACAGTAATTTGTTTACCCACCGTATGTGTTCTTTCAAGAGAGAAGCCTCTAGTGAAAACATTATGGCCCCCGGATCTATTCTCATCATATTACTTTCAGATCTATAAAACCAAAAACACAAAAATACCTTGCTGCAATTTATTTATCTTTACTTTACTTTTGCACTTATCTTTTAACCTATCTCTATGTGATCTGATCCTCGTAATTAACCATGTAGGGATTGACAACCCCTTTTATCACATTGGGTGCAAGTATTTGTTTGTTTGTGTAGGTGCATCTATTGGGGACTTGTGTGTTCCTTCTACTGGATTGATACCTTGGTTCTTAACTGAGAGAAATACTTATCTATAATTTGCTGCATCATCCTTTCCTTTTCAAGGAAAAACCAA